>NC_068994.1:7691521-7692849 GCF_001194135.2 Octopus bimaculoides
AAAATATATATATATATATATATATATATATATATACTGGATGCTTATAACTGAAACGCTATTGTATTTCATCATAAATATGCTCGATTAGGGTCGCTCTGGCGAGGAAAGAATTACGAAAAACAAAAACAACTCTCACGTGTATTTCTCTATTCTCGTAGTTTGGCAGAATCGTTAGCGCGACGGCCAAAATACTGTTTTCCCTCGTGGCTCTGTACGTTCATGCTCAATTTTCGTTGCAGTATACATCGTTTTTTCTCCCCTGGGGTCGATTTATTCGTCTCTTCCCTTTCCTCGCAATATACCTGGCCTTGTACCTATCTTAGAAAACTAATATTTATTTTATCATACTCTGTTTCTCTGTCGCATTCTATTTATCTTATCTTTCACTGTCTCTAATGTTGGTGACATGCCCTGTCTTCTCATTATGAAATTGCAGCCTCGTGGTTTCAGGTTCAATCTCACACAGTGGAAGCTTCAGCGACCAAAGCCTTATGTGTGAGTTTCGTGGACAGAAACTGAAAGAATCCTGTTGTATATTTATAAATGTGTACACACAAAATCACACACGCGCGCACACACAATATGCGCGCGCGCGTGTCCCTAATCAAGGCTTGACTACCTCTGTTGGTTTGTTTACGTTCGGCATAAAAGAGATCCGATAGAATACATAACCGGATTTTGATATCCAGTGCTCCAGCGTGGTCGCATCCAATGACTGAAACAATACTTTATCTCTTTCTCTACTCTTAGAAACACACACACACACACAATGTCTTTCTCTCTTACTATCTCTTTCGTAACTTATTCTTTCTGTCCATCACGAAACCTTTATTTTATTTTATTCTTTCATTCTATCCATGAACCGATATTTTGTCTTTCCTTCACTCACTCTCTCTCTCTCTCTCTCTCTCTTTCTCCGTTTCCACTATCTGTCTGTTAAGGTGTCTCTCCTTCTTCTTCCCCCCACTCTCTTCCTCTTATATATACACACTCACATAATATATATGTTTCTGTCTATATCTGTCTCTCTCTCTCTCTCTCTCTCTCTCTCTCGCTCTCACACACACACTTTCTGTTTCAAACACACACACACATCATCTCATTTCTTTCTCTTGGTATGGTTTCCTTCTTGATATCTTCTTTCTTTCCGACATCAAACTTTTTCTCTTGTTTGTTTCTTTATCAACCAGTTTCCTCCTCCTCCTCTTCCTCCTTCTCCTCCTCCCCCTCCTCCTCCTCCTCCTCCACCACCACCACCACCACCAGTCGATTACATTTGACCCAAGTAGTCGACAGGTACTTAATTTATCGACCCCGAAAGGATA
>NC_068994.1:7693133-7697240 GCF_001194135.2 Octopus bimaculoides
AGCTTGCTTACCAACCACATGGTTCCGGGTTCAGTCTCACTGCGTGGCACCTTAGGCAAGTGTCTTCTACTATAGCCTCGGGCCGACCAAAGCCTTGTGAGTGGATTTGGTAGACGGAAACTAAAAGAAGCCCGTCGTATATATGTATGTGTTTGTGTGTCTGTGTTTGTTCCCCCAACATCGCTTGACAACCGATGGTGGTGTGTTTACGTCCCCGTAACTTAGCGGTTCGGCAAAAGAGAACAATAGAATAAGTACTAGGCTTCCAAAAAATAAGTCCTTGGGTCGATTTGCTCGACTAAAAGGCGGTGCTCCAGCACGGCCGCAGTCAAATGACTGAAACAAGTAAAAGAGTATATATATATACATATATATATATTGTCTTTCATTTGTTTCAGTCTTAGGACTGCGTCTCTGCTGTGGCACCTCCTTAAAGAATTTTAGCTGAAAAAATTGCCCCCAATACTAACTTTAAGCCCAGCACTTATTCTATCGGTCTCTTTTGCCGAACTGCTCTGTTACGGTGACGTAAATAAACCAGCACCGGTTGTCAAGCGAGCAGTGGTGGGGTACAGACACAAGCACAAACACACACACACATATGCATATGTGTGTGCGCACGTACGCATACATATATATATATATATATATACATACACACACACACACACACATCACCCACCACACTCTCGGAGTGGTTGGCGTTAGGAAGGGCATCCAGCTGTAGAAACTCTGCCAGATCAGATTGGAGCCTGGTGCAACCTTCTGGCTTGCCAGTCCTCAGTCAAATCGTCCAACCCATGCTAGCATGGAAAGCGGACGTTAAACGATGATGATGATGATATATATATATATATATATATATATATATATGTCATTATTCAGTTTCATTTCAAGATTTCTTGCCAATAGAAAAAGGGTCGTTTTCTAACCTAGATCCAAGGCTCTTTCACTGGAATTTCAGCATCAACAGGGTATCGACAGGGTATCAACAGGGTAAGTATGTATGTATGTATATATGTACATGGTAGACTGTTTATGTCTACCCAATTCATTCACAAGGCATTGGTTGACCCAGAGTTATAAGTAGAAGACGCATGTCCAAAGTGAACCTGACACCAAACGGTTTGTCGAAAAGCAAGGTTCTTTCCCACGCAACTATTTATTTACAACTTGGGCAATTAAAAAAACAAACTAAACTTTCCATATTCTTTATTCATCTTATTTTTTTTAAATGAAATTGTTATAATTCCCCATTTGTATCCTGGTAAATCCAACGCAAGGAAGTAACAATCACTCTATGGTGTCTTGTTTCCCTTAGTGCTTTAAACACGTGCTGAATGGTTAATCCGCACCTCGATGCAGTTGATATTGTTTTAACATCTGTAGGTCAGCATCAGAGACACTCCAATCTTATATATATATAGATATCTGTGTGTGTGTGTGAGTGAGTGAGTGTACTTGGTATGTGTGTATATATATATATATATATATATTGCCAGTGGAGCACTAACGGCACTGTCCAAGCATGATCATTGCCAGATATCATTATGGTTTTGACACCTTGGCAGCACCATTCAATCCGGCGGTGTCAACAGCACTAAAATAAGTGTTGTTTGGGATGGTGTAGCCATCTGGTTCACCAGTCTTCAGTCAAATCGTCCAACCCATGCTAGCATGGAAGGCGGACGTTAAACGATGATGATGATGATATATATATATATCATATATATACCTATATATACCTACAAACAAATACACACACATAATATATTTATGTATGTATGTATGTATGTAATTCTATGTTGAGCATTCTTGAGTAGATTTTCTATGCCGCCCAGTTTCATCTGCTTGAGTATAAAAGTGTCTGTTTTTCAATACATTTTTCTGTCGTAGGTAGTCCTATATTCAACTTCTACGACTTTTAGTCTCAAAGGGATTCTGTCATTTTACACCACCTCATGAGAAATATAGGTCTCGAAACGAAACTTTCTGTGACAGGAGATTCGCTACAAGATAGAACCAGTATTATTTCCTTTAGACCGTGCATTAGAGGTTAGCTCATTACGTCCATTCATCTATTCTGTAAATCTGGGACACCATTCTCCAAATAATTTACAATTTTATGAATATTTGTTGAGCTTATATAAAATAAATTTAATGTAGTTAGCCTGCAGTGACCTTTGGCACGTCGCCAACCAACCATGAAACATGTCAATATAACGTTCTTATTTTCCTGTGTGCAAGAAGAATAACGATATCTCTTTACAATTGTTTAGTTCCACAGTATAATGTAGGAATTGTAAACTGTAAGCTAATTACATTTAATATATGTTATATTTTCTAATACACATTGTTTGTGCATAAAACATCGATCAAGTACATACACACACATATGGATGAACATCTATCTATCTATCTATCTATCTATATGTCTATCTATCTATCTATCTATCTATCTATCTATCTATCTATATGTCTATCTATCTATCTATCTATCTATAAAGGTTATGAAGGGTAATGGAGTCGACCAGACCCTAAAGATACAGGTACTACCGAGTAAGTGCTGTATACCGACTAGTTTTGCCCCAGATGTGGTTGTAACATGAATGGGGAATATAACATGGGTCGTTTATTAGCGTGTGTATATATATAAAAAGAATGAGATCAAGAGACCAATGGCACAAGTAGAATTTATATTTTATGCAGAATATCTTACAGTTGTTTCAGGGAAAATTCAATGTATCCCTTCATTGGAGACAGTAATAGTAGAAGAATGGATTATAGTAGGAGACACTTGCCACTGGGCTGAATGTAATCGACTAATCCTTTCCCTCGAAATTCCTGACCTTGTTCCAAAATTATTATTATTATCATTATTATTATTATTGTTGTTGTTGTTGTTATTGCTGCTGTTGTTATTGTTGGTATTATTGTTTTGTTGTTGTTGTTGTTATTGTTATTATTATTATTGTTATTATTATTATTATTATTATCATCATTCAGAACCTATCACATTCTAATCTAATTAGTATGTTATCTTGAAACTTGGTGACAAGTCTCTTCATATCTCAGGAAATTTTTCTTAGGATTCTTGCAGGAATACAGGATGGCACTTATTTTTTTTTTGTTTTTTTTTGTGCAGGTCGACAATGTGTTTTCTCAATTCCAACTTCCTTCATCCTCTTAGCAGTTTGGGTGTTGTGCGCCAAAATATCAAACGGTCAACTGCCACGTTAGTCTTCCCCTATCTCTTTACCTCTCTAGTGAGTCCTCTTTTCAGTTCTCGTAAATTTCTTTGGTATCCACTCTGCTCTCATATGGTGTTGCAAAGTCTATGATCTTAAAAATAATTCGTTTTTGGAACAGTGGTTCTCAAAGCGCATAAAATAGTTTTTTGAAAAATTTTACTAGTTTCAGTCATTCGACTGTGGCCATGCTTGGGCATCACCTTGAAGGATTTCGTCGAACAAATTGACCTCAGTACTTTTTAAAGCCTGGTACTTATTCTATCGGTCTCTTTTTCCTGAAGCACTAAGACACAGGGTCGTTAACAAACCAACATCGGTTGTTAAGTGGCCGGAGCAAACACACACACACACACAATCAAAATAAGCAACAGGATTTCAAGAAGTGATACAGTGTGACCGTTTCAAGCGGCTCTATATAATTGAACAATGCAATCATCACATCAATTTAAATGCAGAGCTATCATCAGCTGCACAAATAAATACAATTAGATTTAGTAGTTGATAAAAAGACAAATAAATTAGAAATGAACCACGATCCTTTACAAGCTATGACCCCATGCCTTTCTTGGAAGTGTTGTTTATTCTTAGCTACAATAGCAACAACATGGATTTCTTCCATCTTCTTGCTCTGTTAAATTATTTGAGAAAAATTATATTAATGTGTCCAACTGATTAAAATTCTATTTATTTTTGCAGCTGATGATAGCCCTGCATTTAAACTGATGTCATGATTGCATTGTTCAATTAAATGGAACTGCTTGAAACGGTCATACTGCATCACTTCTTGATATTCTGTTGCTTATTTTGATTTTATTCACCTTCCTTCGAGCTGTGCAGAAAATACCGGACTGACTTG
>NC_068994.1:7698756-7700506 GCF_001194135.2 Octopus bimaculoides
GAAAGAGAGAGAGAAAAGAAATTTGGAAAAAAAAAAACAATTGTTTATTCAGAATCATATTTATGTATTTTTAAGCGGAAATACGCCTTGTGTTTAAAAAAAAATAAATAAAAAACATCCACGTGTTATTAAGGGTGCTTTTCACGTCATGGTCGAGTCACCGACTAGAAACAGCAGTCAAATTTCCATCAAATTACTTTTAGAGTCTTAGACAAGGAAACGACACAATAGATAACGGAGTCCGATATTCCCTTAAAATGATGAGATGGTCATTACAAGAACGCTCTAGGCGGACCCGGTTTAAACAACTTTTACACACACACACACACACTTTCTTTCCCCTCTTTTCCACTTTTGACTCTTTCTCTCTCTCTCTCTGTTTTCCATTAATTTTCTTCCAGTCTTTTGTTTTTTTTCTCTCGACTTCTTTCTCACTTTCAAGTCCATAACTCCTCTTTTTCTTTCTCTCTAGAGCGTTCCCGCTATGGCCAGCTTCGTCACTTGAGGGGACTGTCGGACTACCTTATCTATTGTGTCGTTTCCTTGTTTAAGACTAACGGTAATTAGATGGAAATTTGACTGCTATCTCTAGCCGGTAGCGCGACCATGAAGTGGAAAGCTCCTTCAATAACACGTGGTAGACTCCTATTATTATTAATATTAAGAAAGCAGAGGGGTTGAAGGCGGTGAGCTGGCAGAATCGTTAGCACACCGGACAACAATGCTTTGCGACATTTCGTCCGTCTTTACGTTCTGAGTTCAAATTCCGCCGAGGTCAGCTTTGCCTTTTATCCTTTCGGGGGTCGATGAAATAAAGTACCAGTTGAGCACTGAGGTCGATGAAACCGACTAACCACGTTCCCCTAAATTCCAGGCCTTGTGCCTATAGTAGAAAAGATTATTAATATCTATTCTGACCCAGACGAATCTCTCTCGTTCCTCGGCCGTTTCGCTTTCTTATATTTTCTACTCACCTTGGTTTTATTTTTCCTTCTTCTTGTCTCTGTCACTGATTTTCATTTTCACTCAATGTTTCACTCAGGCAATCTTTCTTTCCAACCTATATAACATACTTCTGCAGACACTTCTCCTTGTTCACTCACTCTCTCACTCTACTCCAGGCGTACCTCAACTTCCGTCGGTAATTAGTTTCAAAACAAATGACTTACTCGAAAAAACAATGTAACACGAAAAAGTATTTCAAAAATAAATTATTAACTCATATCTGTTTTAATAGATTATTTGTACACATTTTAGCATATATTTTATTCGGTTTTCCACTTTAGTATTGGTTTTCAAATTCATGTACTTTTAAATGTTTGCTGAAGTTAGGATTTTTTTTCAATTAATTTCTTGCAAAATAAAGAAAAGAAAAAAAGACGTAACTCGAAAAAAAACGTACGTTGAGCTATACGTCTGTATTTCCTAATATACTTCTCAGTCTCTCTCTCTTTCTCTCTCCTTGTGTCTCACTCTATCTGTAAATTTATTCTTTCTGTTTCTCTTTCTTTTGTTCTCTCATTCATTATCTTTTTCTCACTTTTTGCGGAACACACTGGACTATCCGATGAAAACACTTAAGTTTTACTGGATCTAAATAACTTGACACATCAAATTGGTCCATTCTACTTTAGCAGAAGCAGAAATTTTCCGTGACATACCTGCACAAGGGTGTTCCCCACCTCTGATTTTTGTTTCCTCATAACTTTCAGAAAAATGGTTATTTTTTAATGAAATTTTCTACAAATGC
>NC_068994.1:7701505-7704573 GCF_001194135.2 Octopus bimaculoides
ATATATACATATATACGACGGGCTTCTTTCAGTTTCCGTCTACCAAATCCACTCACAAGGCTTAGGTCGGCCCGAGGCTATAGTAGAAGACACTTGCTCAAGGTGCCACGCAGTGGGACTGAACTCGGGACCATGTGGTTGGTAAGCAAGCTACTTACCACACAGCCACTCCTACGCTTATGGTTACTTTTTAGTAAAAATTTTCTGAAAATATCTCTCCAATGGTGAAGAATGCGATTATATCGGATTTTGTGAAATATTTTTCGGAGGCGGGATGAAGTTTCGGATATTTCATACGAGTCAATTTTGTTTCCTCATAACTTTCAGATTATGACTATCAAAATTTAAACTGAAAAAAAATATTGGTGGGCGAGTACACATACTGATTTGTATAGGTATGCCATTCTCAACTTTAAGCAACTGCGGGAGCGTAAAATTACAAAGCGTTTCGTTAATTAGGAGTGCTGAGTTCAATTCCTATTGTGGATACAGCTTGACAAAGGATAGTGAGCTTCACCAAGCTGGCATGTCCTCATATATTTCATAAAAGCGTCTATACGACACAGAAAGTTATGAAACTTTCCATATTGATCTACAAATTAAATTTATTTTTCTTCACATCTCTCTGACGTTCTCATTCCGGCATACCTACACAATTGTTCCCCCACTCCGACCGACTTCAGGAAAATACGTATTTTATTATGAATTTTTTTACAAATACTTTTCAGATGGTGTACATTATGATCATTTCAGATTTAATGTAAAGAAAAAGAGAAAAAATAAACAGAACAGGTGGGCGCTCACACAGATACTGACATGTATTTTTTCCAAACTTTCAAGTTTTCATTCCGTGATGCGTGCCAGTACGTATGTGTGCTCGCTCACCAGTTTTTTAATTTCACATTAAATTCCGATATAATCGTAACCTACATACACCATTTCAAAGACATTTGTAGAAAGTTTCACAAAGAAATACCCAATTTTTATAAGTTATGAGGAAACAAAGTCGTCTCGTGTGACACATCCAAAACTCCTCTACACCAACTCCGAAAACGATTTTCACAAAATACTTGAGGCTCAGGAGTGGCTGTGTGGTAAGTAGCTTGCTTACCAACCACATGGTTCCAGGTTCAGTCCCACTGCGTGGCACCTTGGGAAAGTGTCTTCTACTATAGCCTCGGGCCGACCAAAGCCTTGTGAGTGGATTTGGTAGACGGAAACTGAAAGAAGCCCGTCGTATATATTTATGTATATATATATATGTGTGTGTGTGTGTGTGTTTGTGTGTGTGTGTTTGTCCCCCCAACTTCGCTTGACAACCGATGCTGGTGTGTTTACGTCCCCGTAACTTAGCGGTTCGGCAAAAGTGACCGATAGAATAAGTACTAGGCTTACAAAGAATAAGTCCTGGGGTCGATTTGCTCGGCTAAAGGCGGTGCTCCAGCATGGCCGCAGTCAAATGACTGAAACAATTAAAAGAGTAAAAAGAGTATATGTGGAACGCATTTATAGAAAATTTCATATAAAAAATAGCCATTTTTCTGAAAGTTATGAGGAAACAAAGTCGGCGTGACGACACATTTTGTCCAGGTATGTCCTCATTCCTACATTCATTTTTCAGACTTAGAACATTTTCCTTCGACGTCCACAACCTCTCTTTCTAAGATTTTTACAATTCGTTTCAGGCCATCAGGGGTGAAATAAAACTCCCCAAAACTTTCGTCCATTCATGAGCATCAACTCTCTTTCTCGTTACATTCATACATTTTCACTATCGCTCTGTCAGCTACTCGTTGTCTTACATAGCGTACTTCTTTTTTCTTTTTCTCTTTCTTTTTTCATTCTTTTCGTTCCAGTCGTTGGACTGCGACCATGCTGGGGCATTGCCTTGAAGTAGTTTTACCGAAATAAATCAACTCCAGTATATTTAACAAAAAAAAAAATTCCGTTTTATTTTATCGGGCTCTTTTGCCGAACTGCCAACCATGGTAACGTAAACAAACCAATACCGATTATTAAGTGGTGGAGGCACAGACACAAGCTGTTGGCACTCCGTCGCTTACGACGACGAGGGTTCCAGTCAATCCGATCAATGGAACAGCCTGCTCGTGGAATTAACGTGCAAGTGCCTGAGCACTCCACAGACACGTGTACCCTTAACGTAATTCTCTGGGATATTCAGCGTGACACAGTGTGACAAGGCTCACCCTTTGAATTACAGGCACAACAGAAACAGGAAGTAAGAGTGAGAGAAAGTTGTGGTGGAAGAGTACAGCAGGGTTCGCCACCATCCCCTGCCGGAGCCTCGTGGAGCTTTTAGGTGTTTTCGCTCAATAAACACTCACAACGCCCGGTCTGGGAATCGAAACCGCGATCCTACGACCGCGAGTCCGCTGCCCTAACCACTGGGCCATTGCGCCTCTACGACAGATACAAGCATAAAGACACACACACACACACATAGATGTATGTATTACGTCAGGCTTCTTTCAGTTTCCGTTTATCGAATCCACTAACACCTGGGTCAGCTCGGGGCTATAATAGAAGACTTTTCACCTTTTACCCGTTTCTTGCTTCAGTCGTTTGACTGCGGCCATCGGCTCCAGCATTTAAGTTTTTTAAAAGCCTGTGGTTCATTCTATCGGACTGTTTTGTCGAACTTCTAGATTACGGGAGCGCAAACAAAGCAACACCGGTTTTCAAGCGTTGGCGAAGAAACAAATTAAATATATACTTATAGGGCAATTATATGTATATATTCATATATATACAGGCTTCTTTCAGTTTCCATCTCCCAAATTCAAGACTATAGCTGAAGAAACTTCCTTTTGTACCCCTCACAAAAAAACAGCTCCTTATTTTATTTATTTATTTTTTCTACACAGACCTCCATTTTCGGCTACGAAGAATATGAACCTGCAAAAAAATTGGTGAAAATCAGCATTTTGAAATTACCCCCCCATAAAATTTTCATTTTTAACTTTTTTTAGAAATTTTTTTTTTTTCAAAATATGCAGAAAAATACGGAGATTATGTAAAAAGTTTTTTAAATATTTCTACTTAGGGTT
>NC_068994.1:7704752-7706586 GCF_001194135.2 Octopus bimaculoides
AATTCAAAAAATAATTTGCGAGAAAATGGGGGTGGGGGCGGGAGGAAGTCTTTCCGAAACTTGGCCAAAGTGTCACGCAGTGGGACTGAACCCAGATTTGGAAGAAAACTGCTTGCGCCTGCGCCCACGCATATTTATTGTTTGTTAACAATAGTGTTGTCAGTTACTTTAGAAGTTTCGGCCAGCTTAGCCTTCAGTGACATCGGTGAGAGCTAAGCAGGCCGATACTTCGAAGGCACTGTCAGCACGATTTGTGTGAAAGAAAGAATATGCTTGCCTTGAGAAGAGATTTGACAAACGGAAACTGCGGGCGTATCTGTGATTCAGTCGCACCGCTTGGCAACCGGTGTTGGTTCGTTCACGCCCTTGCAGTCTAGCAGTTCGGTAAAAACTGAATGACGGAATAAGTACGTCACTAACTACCCCACTATAATATATACATATATATATGTGTGTGTGTGTGTGTGTAGATAGATAGATAGATGGATAGATAGATATAGATATAGAGGATCCGATATAGATACACACACACCATCTCTTCAAATTTTTATGCCATTTATTTATCATTCATACTCGATCTCACTCACAAAACTATATAAACTCGAACCAACAAGCTTTGTTTATAAATTTTTTTCCAACTACCCCTCTCTCTCTCTGGCTCTGTTTCTCCTCTCCCTTCGACCTCTCTCTCTCTCTCTCACTCATAGTTTCTTCCTTTCCTTTCTCTAACTCGTTTTCTTCTTTCTCTCTTTCTTCTTCCATCTTTTTCTATCACACTTTCTTTCTATCCCTCATTTTCTCTCGCTCATTTACTTCGTTCTCTCGTTCCCACGTACACTTCCTTCCTTCTTTGTTTCTCTTCCACACGCTTTTCCTCTCCACACATTCCACCCCTCAATTCTTTTTCTTCGCACTTTCCCCCTTTCTTCTTCTTCTTTCTTACTTTTTCTTTCTCTTCACACCAACTTTCTCTCACTTTCTTTCTCTCCACATTTCCCCCTCTCTTATTTCTATCACCTCTCACTATACCCCTCTCACATTAACTTCCTTCTCTCTTTCTCTCACATTTTTCTCCCTCTCTCACTCACTACATCTCCATCTCTCTCTTACACATTTCTTTCTTCTCTCTTTCACCTCCCCTCTCACTTTTTTTTCTTTCACTCCATCTTTCACTACTTTTCCCTCTCACTCCACCCCTCTCACAGTTACTTCTCACTTTCTCTTCACTCCTCCCCTCTCCCAAACTTTATTCATTCTTCTTCTCTTCCACCACACCTACCACCCTACCACTTCTTTCTCTTCTCACAATCCACCTCTCACTATCACCCCCTCTCACTTTCTCATAAAATCTCCCATCACTCTCTCTCTCACTCTTTCTCTTTCCTCTCTCTCCCTTACCCTCTCATTCTTTATCTCTCTCGGACGTACACACACACACACATACTCACACATTACTTCCATCTCACTAAATCCTTGTCTCACTTTTTTTAAGACATCACTCCATGTATATATACACATATATATACACATATATAACTATATGAATGAAACAATGAACAGTTTTACAGAGTTTGCTCCCACGACACCCGTTGCTCGGTATTACAACAATAATTACGATCACACACGTCTGGTCCGTCAACTAGTTTGACCATAGGCGCCAATCCCTCCTTCTGCCATCGTTTTGCCCCACATCAGTCACCAACTCCTATGGCTTGTAAAGGGAGAAACGGTTATTGTTTCTGGCTCTTGTCTTACTTCGATGTTCAACGTAACCGTTTAGGGCAAGACGCATGTGTGTGTGTGTGTATATATATATATATATATATATATATAT
>NC_068994.1:7706997-7709841 GCF_001194135.2 Octopus bimaculoides
ATATATATATATATATATATATATATATATATATATAATGTATATATATAATATATATATAGATAGATAGATATGTATACACACACATACGCAGACATACGTATTACCTTTTCATAGCAATATACTCGAGCGTGACCCATAAACGTTCATCTAGACACTGACGTATGTATATATATATATATATATGTATGTGTGTGTATTATACATACATATATGTTTGTGTGTATGTATATATATATGTAATAGGAATATGCATATATGATTCTTATAGTCATCTGTAAAGTTAAACACGCATATACATATATATACGTATATATATATACATATACATCTATATATTTGTAAATAATATACGTATATATATATATATATATATGTATATGTTTGAATATATATAAATATATTATACACACACACACATACACGTGTGTATTCACAAAAGTAGATATCTTGTGCGAGAACATCAACACGCCTGTATATAAGTGTGTGAGTGTGTGTGTGTGTGTGTGTGTGTTTGCCGATTATATTATACATAACATGTACACTATGTAGGTGTCTAAGTCATAATCACACGTATGTATACATTTATATATGCCCACGTATATACATTTACATACGAATACATGTGAATTACTTCAATCATACCTAATTTTCATTCAAGTGTATATACTGATATATCTATTCGGTACATGCGTGTATGTGTGTGTGTATATATATAGATATATATATATATATATATATATATATATACATATTTATACATACATACATACATCCGTATATTTCATGTATATATTTATATGTATGTATGCCCAATATATATATATGTGTATAGGATGTCCCATAAGTCAGGAAATATTCAAATATTGTTATGTTCGAAAGCCTGACATACTTATGGGACAAGAGTTATACCGTTGTATGTTCATGCATACAGCTACATACATACATAAATACATACGTTCATTAACGCAATTATATATGTATTCATATAAAATGCAGAGAACTACATGCGTATGTATACATATATACATGATATGTATATATATATATAATACATACATATATATACATATATGTAAATAAATATATATATATTTGTATATATATATATATATATATATATATATATATATATATATATATATATATATATATATATATATATATATATATATATATATATATATATATATATATGTATAAAACCACATGTTTATGCATGACTACATGACTGTCTACATATATATTATATATACGTGTATATATTGTGTGTGTATATATCTATATGATGTGTATATATAAATTAAGGTCATATTTTGCCCCTCCTATATGCATGTACGTATAAGAAATTATAACTGGATATGTATATATGGATGAGCTCTATACAAAATAACTACCCACACAAATAGGAGTGTGTGTGTGTGTATGTGTGTGCGTGCGTGTGTGCGTGTGTGTGTACGTACGATTTTAGCCTGACGTGTAGCAGTGAGAGGTGAGTGCGTGATTGTGTTTATATAGCTATACACTTCGTCATACATATACAGACATAGTTGCACACACACACACACACACACACACACAAACACACACAGACACACACACAAAGTGATGTAAACGTCTGTGAGTGTGCATATGGCATATCGTCTGTGTGTGTGTATATGTGCGTTATAGCATAGACGTTTATGTATTTGGGTGTATATCTGTGTATATGTATGCAATTACATATTGTTCACATACGCATATACATAGATGCATATATATATGGATAATATATTTATGTATGTATATATGTATGCATATATTGGATAACATATTTATGCTTATGTATATATATATATATATATATATATATATATATATATATACAAGTTCATGGGTTTATGTATATACTTGTGTATGTATGCATTTTCTGTGTGTGTATATACATGTACGTATATATGCATATACTCATTTAATATTTGTATTATATATATACATATATATACATTGCGTGCGTGTACCTTTACGTATCTGTGTGTGTGTGTATATATATATATATATATATATATATATATAGAGAGAGAGAGAGAGAGAGAGAGAGAGAGAGAGAGAGAAAGAGAGATTATGCATCTATATATATATATCTATATATATATACATACACACATGTTTATATGTATGTGTGTGTGTGTGTTTCTCAGAATTTGTTGCAAAGAGCGATGTGGATGGAAGTCCATTGGTAACCACATACAGAAAAAGGTACCACGACTCACCTCATATTCTCCCGCAGAGGCAGGAAGACGTCTATAGTTACATACACACCTACACACACACATACAGGCTGGCACGCAAACGCACACATTCACACAAATATACACAGGTACACACACACGCACACACACACACACACACACTCACACGCACATACGCACACAGAACCAGTCACATAGTAACAAACAGACGTGTGCATAAAGTTCGTGTACATGATACTGAGCTATATACACATTCATACATTTATACATATGTATATATACATGTATGCATATACACATGTATATATATATATATGTATCTATATATATGTATGTATATATACATATATACCTATGTGTGTGTGTTCATGTATAACTGCATATATGTATGTGTAAATATGTATGTATGTATATATATATATGCATATATATATACACACAATTGCTCTATTAAAGCGTCTCCGTTCTTCATGATGACACGTTTTCTCCTTATCTATACTCATGTCTACACATACACACATGCATATACACATTCAGAACTATATAGATGATTACGTATATAAATATGTATATACATACATACATACATACATACATATATATATATATATAT
>NC_068994.1:7709851-7710425 GCF_001194135.2 Octopus bimaculoides
ATATATATATATATATATATATACATGCATGTATACATACATATATATGTATACATACATACGTATATATATATATGCATATCCATATATATGTGTGTATATACATACACGCATATATATATACATATACACACACATCTTGTACGTATAATTCTGAGTGTATACATATTTCTACCTGATACAAGTACTTATTCGTTGGCCTCTGTCTATCAATAGAACTCTGTGTGGTTGAATGTGGGTGTATGTATGTATACTTGTACGTATGTATTTATGTATGTAATTATATATGTATGTATATGTGTATATATATATATATATATATATATACACATATACATATATATTTATATATAGTTTGATATTATTATATATGTGTGTATGCATGTGTATGCATGTGTCTAAGTAATCATAAGTATGCATTGATGTACATATACACTCACACACAAACACATACACACAATTACAAATCCTTTCGTGGGCATAAACTAACACAAACAGGTATACGAACGGAAATATATATATAAAACGATACAATATATATATATATATATATATATATATATATATATATATA
>NC_068994.1:7711038-7711753 GCF_001194135.2 Octopus bimaculoides
TATATATATATATATATATATATATATATATATATTGTATATATATGTATTGTATATATATATTGTACTGTCGTCATATGAGTATACTGCATATCAACGTCTATATGTCTACGTGTGTGTATGTATATATACATACACACATATATTTGTATACAGGTATATACATATATATATGTTTACAGATAAATGCATGCATATATATATTCATACACATCTATGTCTATGTATGCATCTCTCTGTCTGTCTGTCTGTCTGTCTGTATATATGTATGTCTGTATGTATGTATGTGTGTAGGTGTGCATGCATAGGAGAGAGTGTGTATACGTATAGCATGTATATACATCAACACGCTCGCAGATCTATCTGTCTTGACTAAGTTATTTTCTATTACGTTTGTATTTGTGAGTGAGGTGCAAATACATTCGGTACACACGTGTGTATGAACTCGCTTCTATGACTATAGCATACACACATACATCTATCTATCTATATATATATATATATACATGTACTATATGTATGCATATAAATCTATGATTTACGATGTCAATACGTGAGTATGCGTGTGCATTATTGTGTGTGTATAATATATATTCACACACACATAAACATACTTATATACGTATGTACATGTATTTATATGTGAATATATATATATATATATATATATATATATATATATATATATATATATATATATATATATATATATATA
>NC_068994.1:7711825-7712273 GCF_001194135.2 Octopus bimaculoides
ATATATATACATATATATATATATATATGTATATATGTACATATAAGTATCTTTCACTCTCTCTCTCTCTCTCTCTCTATATATATATATATATATATAAATATATATGCGTGCGTGCGTATGTGTGTGTGCGTGCATGTGTATATATATATGTATGTATTTTTGTATATACATTCATACATACATGTATATTCATACATATCTATGTCTGTCTTCTCTGTACATATGAATGCATTTAATACATACATCGATATGGTGGCGTGGACTAGGTCGCTCTGTTTTGGCAGACATACACATATATGATAGCTTCACGTAGACATGAAACCGAATGCATTAATATAAACAGACATATACACATATTCAAGGCTTATATATATATATACGTGACATGTATATAGGGATATTCATATATGTATATATGTATATATATATATATATATATATATAT
>NC_068994.1:7714167-7716675 GCF_001194135.2 Octopus bimaculoides
ACATATACATATAGAGAGACACACACACATCACTATATCAAGGGCAAACACCATCTACATGTGGACATGTCCTATATCGCTGAAGGTTTGTCGTTCGCACTGTGCTGTTACAAATCTTACTCACACACACAACCACCATGTGCGAATGTGTGCCTGTGTGTATGTTTATGTATATAAATATATGTATATGTATGTGTGTGTATATATATATAAGTATATATATATATATATATATATAAACACATATATATGTATGTATGTATGTATGTATACATATATATGTGTGTGTGTGTGAGTGTGTGTGTGTGTGTGTGTGTGTGTGTGTGTGTGTGTGTGTGTGAGGAAAGCCTTTGAATGGTAAAAGAATTCCTAATGATGCTAGATAAAAATACTTACATACATCAAATGCCTAACTTCCAATTTTGCAGCATCAGATGTCCCAAAGACAACCTAATCTTGGAATGCCATGCAGACAACAGAATCAACCAAAATCCCTACTTGATCTCACAAAGTGAATTCTCATAGAACAAACAATGCTATCGCTGATGAGGAATAATAATATTAATGAACTCTGCTTCACCAATAATGTGAAACTCATCCACAATATGAAAAAATTGTCAACGATTGTCTTGGACACAAAATGATAGAATTAATGATGTATTGCCTAGAACTACTGAAAGACATATTCCATACAGGATCCATCTAAACTATCCAGCCTGGATTTTTATAAGACTCCCTGGAAATCAGCTCAAAATTGGCCCAAAAGTTTCTCTATGCAAAACTTAGGCATGAAACTCAAAGAGCCAGTATCCATTAATAAAGTTTCAAAAGTAATGGCAAAGCTTTTTAGAACAGGCAAAAAAAGTGAATGAGTGAAAATTGAACCGGTGTGTGTTTTAAATATATTAAGACAATATGACTCTCCCTAAACACAACAAAATTTGTTTCAATGCACGAATTCACATAAAGAATCTTGCAAACCAGATACAAAGACTCAAAGAATTTATATCAATCAAGCAAAAAAAACCATATGTTTTCTATTTGTCCCTGGGGGAAGAAATAACGGATGCCAAAAATGTTATTCCCTATGACAGGAGAGTCCTTATGAGACATAGAATGAAGGTCTCAAGTCACTTGACTCTGTGGTTCTGAACCAGGGTCCAAATGACTCTTCGGAGTCCAAATGACTCTTCGGAGTCCAAATGACTCTTAAGGATCCAAATGACTCTTAGGGGTTCAAATGACTCTTAGGGGTCCAAATGACTCTTAGGGGTTCAAATGACTCTTAGGAGTCCAAATGACTTTTAGGGGTCCAAATAACTCTTAGGAGTCCAAATGACTCCTAGGGGTCCAAAGGGTAAATAAGTTATACTTTTTCAATACACAAAATATTTTAACAATTTTTTTCATACAATTCCTTATAATATTTAATTATAAAAATATTAAAGGATTTTTTAAACATTGAATGGCCATGAGGGTCCAGTACAGTAAAATAGGGAGCAAATGGGTCCATAGGTAAAACAATTGTTGAGAAACACTAGTTTAAATAAAGAACTTTATCACAGTAAAAAATCTTATATTGAAAAACAAGAACAGCTTGTAATATCAACCATTGATATTAAGGTGGTGAGCTGGTAGAAATGTTAGCATGCTGGGCGAAATGCTAAGTAGTATTTCGTCTGTCTTTATGTTCAGAGTTCAAATTCTGCCGAGGTCAACTTTGCCTTTCATCCTTTTGGAGTTGATAACTTAAGTACCAGTTGCATACTGGCGTTGATCTACTCGACTGGCCTCCTTATATATGAGGGTTCCTTATACATGTTAAAGAATAGTATTATGTATATGTATATACACACACCACACACACATGCCACAGACAAACACACACACACATACATGCATACACATACGCTTGCTTACTGCCATGTACCGCAACTTCTCTCAAGAAGAAAGACTCTCCCACATCAGCTCCTGTAGCAAAACGACTGATCATTGAAATGAGTGTCCAGTCATTTAAATGTGGACGTGATGTGTCTTCAAAGGCCTTCAATAAAGCGGATCACAGAATTACATGCCACAAACTGCATGACCTAGTCAAAGCTGAGAAGTTGTGGGAGTGGCTTCATGACATTTTTAAAAGGTAGGGAGTCAGGCTGTTTGCAGGCAACAATACTCTCTCAGAGGAGGTATAAGTTTGATGTAGAGTCCCTCAAGGAATTCTCCTGAGACCACTACTGTTTGTGATGAATCTCTTTGGCATAATTGTAATCATTCAGTCAGCCACTTTCACCAGCTATACTGACAGGCACAGGAGTGGTTGTGTGG
This sequence comes from Octopus bimaculoides, assembly GCF_001194135.2. Taxonomy (NCBI): domain Eukaryota; kingdom Metazoa; phylum Mollusca; class Cephalopoda; order Octopoda; family Octopodidae; genus Octopus; species Octopus bimaculoides. The sequence continues at coordinate 7,716,493 of NC_068994.1, forward strand.
TAAGAAGCTTGCTTCCCAACCACATGGTCCCGGGTTCAGTCCCACTGCATGTCACCTTGGGCAAGTGTTTTCTACTATAGCCTCAGGCCAACAAAAGCCTTTTGAGTGGATTTGGTAGACGGAAACTGAAAGAAGCCTGTTGTATATAAATATATGTGTGTGTGTGTATATATATATATATAT
>NC_068994.1:7717331-7718194 GCF_001194135.2 Octopus bimaculoides
AAATACCAACCTGTTAAACCCTGCTTGTCACTGCTGACTTTTCTGCCGAATGCAGTCGGGATGTGAAGACAATTTGAAAGTTCACTATGCGAAGAAGTCTTGTGTGACACTAAGCAAAAACTCTACAGAAACTTATGGAAGACGGTGAGCTGACAGAAACATTAGCACGCCGGGTGAAATGCTTAACGGTATTTTGTCCGCCGCTACGTTCTGAGTTCAAATTCCGCCGAGGTTGACTTTGCCTTTCATCCTTTCGGGGTTGAGAAATTAAGTACCAGTTATGCACTGGGGTTGATGTAATCGACTTAATCCCTTTGTCTAACCTTGTTTGTCCCCTCTATGTTTAGCCCCTTGTGGGCAATAAAGAAATAAGAAACTTATGGAATAATCCAGACTCTTATACATCAACTTGTATGAGCTGAGAGTCTGTTTTGCAGTGGCACAAGGGGCCAGGCAAAGTGAGTCCACTGGGAAGTTCACGATGATCCCCATTTTTGACAACAAGGGCATTGCCTACATTCACTGGGTTGACTATGACTGGATGGTCAACAAAAGGTACTTTGTGGTGGTTTTCAAGGAGTTCAGGAAGAGATTCTGTCACAAAAAGCTGAAGTGCCTGCAATAAGACAATGCAGTATTTCACAAATCCATCCTGATAAAGAACTACTTATATATACATATATATATATACATACATAAATACGTGCATATATATATATATATATATATATATATATATATAGTAACTACTTATATATATATATATAAATACATATATACATATATATGTATATATGTATGTGTATGTGTGTATGCAGCCATCTGGTTCGCCAGTCCTCAGTCCTCAGTCTCTCTTTCTTTCT
>NC_068994.1:7719796-7720258 GCF_001194135.2 Octopus bimaculoides
ATATATATATATATATATATATACGTATGTATATATATATATGAATGTGTGTGAGTGCGTGTGTACATGACTATTGTATACCCAGTGATAGCACAGATGCAATAATCCGTGATAGCACTGACGTACTTGTAGAACTTGCAGATGTGCAAGCATGCATAAATAGATAAACATACAGATGCATGTTTGTTGCAAGGTTTGCTCTGTTTGCTGCGTTCGATAGAATCAGCCAAGACGAAGTCTGCATATTGCGATTGTATGATTGTGGGAAGCAGCAAGAGACCTTTTGTAAAATGTGATACAGGAGTTGCTATCAACACTAGGCGATTTCATTTTGAATTATATGTGTATATATATATGTGTGTGTGTGTGTGTGTGTGTGTGTGTGAGTGTGTGCATGTCTGTCTGTGTGAATATGTGTAATGCTTGCATGTGATGTATTGATGTATTGTATTTGTCTATATA
>NC_068994.1:7721098-7722130 GCF_001194135.2 Octopus bimaculoides
GTACATGTATGTACATACCTTCATCTACATGTACATATAGATACATATCTAGGTACATGACGTTGCAAAAAAGCATGGACAAAATGATAAACAAGGTACAAAAAACAAGCAGGCCACATAGAGAACATATCCTTACACACACACACACACACACACACACACACACACATATAGGATATGAGGAGTTTTTGTCAGGACGATTCAAACTAATGGGTATGTGCTCTGAGTGCTTGAACAGGTGTGCCACCAAAATTCCGGTTTGAGTTTTTGGTCAATATGATGCATCAATGGCTGGGATATCCCAGCAACAGCTGTCAGAGACTGTCTTTACTATTTCATACTATTTTTAACCATTTGTTATGTTGCTACATTTTAAAATGAATTAAATGAAATTAAATGTCCTTGTCCTACATTGCCTATTTGTTTGTCTTTCCTCACTACTTTAACCAATATCTATAATATAAATTGAAGTTGGCTGACCGTTGTATTCTTTCTTGTCTTGAGGTTCACGGCCAAACGGCTGGGTGGATTCTCGTGAAAAATGGCACACGTGTGGAGACAGGTGCATAGATTGGAACGCACTTTCTATTTTTTTCCTAACCCCCATACTTACAGAGAAAATCGATTAAAACTACCTGCATGCGTGCATGCGTGTATGTGAATGTGTTTCACTGAAGCCATTCATACATATATCGTGATGGCACCTGTGCCCAGTGTCGCCTTCCTGGCACATGTAAAGACATTCGAGCGACATCGTTGCCAGTGCCGCTGGACTGGCTCCTGTGCAGGTGGCACGTAAAATACACCATTTTGAGCGTGGCCGTTGCCAGTACCACCTGACTGGCCTTCGTGCCGGTGGCATGTAAAAGCACCCACTACACTCTTGGAGTGGTTGGCGTTAGGAAGGGCATCCAGCTGTAGAAACTCTGCCAAATCAGATTGGAGCCTGGTGTAGCCATCTGGTTCACCAGTCCTCAGTCAAATCGTCCAACCCATGCTAGCATAGAAAGTGGACGTTAAACGATGATGATG
>NC_068994.1:7723059-7727821 GCF_001194135.2 Octopus bimaculoides
CTGGCAACAGCCACACTCGAAATGGTGTATTTTACGTGCCACCTGCACAGGAGCCAGTCCAGCGGTACTGGTAACGAACTCGCTCGAATGTCTTTTCACATGCCATATTGCCATGATAGATTGCTGACCACTATATTTATTTTTTTCTCTCCTTGTTTTTCTCCTTATTTCTTTCTGTTGAAGAGCATAGCTCGAAACGTTAAAGATTTTCTCTATTCCCGAGCGTTAAACTAATACATCCTTTTGTTGTTTACACTACCTGTCCTCGTCTGTTGTTGTTTTTTTCGTAAATTCTCCCATATATATATATATATATATAGTCATCCAAAGTACAGAGTGTATAAAATACTCTTTTCTAGTGATTAAGTCCCTATAAGACTTAATCACATAGGAAGCAACTATATGTTCCATCATAGAAATGGATGAGAATTATATGGTAATTTTATAACAGAAAAGCCTGAAGCATTTACCAGCACTTAATAAATGAACTCATGAGATCTTTTACAAAATATTCCTATCTGTGCAGTATTTTCGAACTAATATAAGTAATTAAGCACTATTAATGTAGTAAAATACGAAAAGTAAAATAAACAAATTGCTTGGAGGTAGTAGTAGTAATAGTAGTAGTAGTAACAGTAGTAGTAGTAGTAGTAGTAGTAGTAGTAGTAGTAGTAGTAGTAGTAATGGTTTCAAATTTTGGTTTTTTAAATTTTGGCACAAGACAGTGCAGGAATATTACGTTCATCTCAACCAATCATAAATTGAGAATTTTGTTGTTCTTTTATTATATTCCGTCTTCTTATTTGAGCGCTGTCATAAGATAATTCTGTGTTTCATCTTCTTCCATATTTTTCCTTCTTTCTTGAACTCCGCTTCTCATATCTTGAAGGTAATTCTGCCTTTCATCTTTGTCCATATCTTCCCTTCTTTCTTGAACTCTGTTTCTCATACAGTTCTATATTTAAGAGACGAGGAATTATGTACATTATTTACATTATTTACATTTGACGGATATTTGTCCTCATCTTGTTTGTTGTTAACACAACGTTTCAGCTGATATACCCTCCAGCCTTCATCAGGTATCTTGGGGAAATTTCAAACCTGGGTTCTCATTCCTAAGGTATTTTTCGATGTTATCATCATCATCATCATCATCATCATTATTATTATTCAGGTCACTGCCTGGAATCGAACCACTACGCCATATGCCCACGGGCATATGGCGCAGTGGTTAAGAGTGCAGGCTACTTACCCCAAGATTCCGAGTTCGATTCCAGGCAGTGACCTGATTAATAATGATAATGATAACAACAACAACAACAACAACAACAACAACAACAATAATAATAATAACAACATCGAAAAATACCTTAAGAATGAGAACCCAGGTTCGAAATTTCCCCAAGACACCTGATGAAGGCTGGAGGGTATATCAGCCGAATCGCTGTGTTAACAACAAACAAGACGAGGACAAATATCCGTCAATTGTAAATAATGTAAATCTGTTTCTCATATTTTCTAAGTACATCTGCCTTTGCTCTTGACTCATGTGTTCTTGATTCTCTTGATCTCACTATCGCTCTTATTTTGAAAATACACTTCCCTTTGGTCCTGGCTCATTTGTTCTATCCTTTGCGGATTTCTTTCCCTCCTATGCCATAGGATACGCTCCCTCTCCTCTTGGCTTATTTTGTTTCTTCTCTGTCTCATCCTAACGAGATTTTGATTCCTTATTCCCTCCCGCTGTTCCTCGCGCAACCTTTCTCTCTCGTGCTGCGTCCCTCATGCTATTATCTATATTTTAAAACTTGTTATTAAAACAATAAATCTCCAAAATGATTCAGAGTGTTTCAATTGAAAAACACATATATGAATGTATTAGACAGTTTTTGTTTAAAAGGTGAAAATATTTCTGAAATACTCACCTAATATGCAAGGACACAGTATATAGGATACGGTAATTAATTATATTGTAGGAAAGTAAAAAGTAAAGGGAAAAAACACAACTAATATTTTTGATTTTGTTCGGCTCTATGAATTTAATTTTTTAAAAATGCTTTCATCAGTTGCTTGATACAGGAAGAAAGAAATTGGAAAAATCCTGACCAAAACTTAGCAAAAAAATATAGAAAGAGAAAGTTGTGTTTATTTCCACCATGCAACACTTATTATTGCACACACACACACACACACACACACACATACATTCATGTGTGTGTGTGTGTGTGTGTCTTTTAGTTTTTGTTTACTTGTACACATCAACAAATGAGTCAATTGAACAACTCTGTGTGGTTGTTCAATTTTCCAGAAATAACAGCCAAATCTCTCTCATACTATGCTCTTGTTAGTATTAAGGAAAGGGAAAAAATAGAATTAATATTTTTGATTTTGTTCAGCTCTATGACTTTAATTTTTTTTTTATGCTTTTGTCCATTACTTGATACAAGAAAAAAAATGAAATTGGAAAAATCTTGACCAAAACAGAGAAATTGTTACTTAACAAAAAATATAGAAAGAGAAAGAAAAGGTTGTATTTAAAAGCCAAAAGATGTTTTTTTTAGCTGAGGTGTAATTTTATAATAAAAACAAATTCAAAATTTGAATTTCAGAACATAAGACTTACCATGTTATCTGGTGTATGGCCAAATTCAAATGGGTAGAAGACCTAAAACAAATGTGTGTGTGTGTGTGTGTGTGTGGTTGGGCCTTTAATAGCCAGGAGTCAATTTCAGTTCAATCATAGAAAGGAATTCAAATACCTCTCAGCCTCTCCAAAAAGGCAGTTTCATGTCGTCATCTCTCTCTTTCTTTCTCTCTCACTCTCTCTTTTTCTCTCACTCTCTCTCTTTTTCTCTCACTTCCTCTCTCCCTTGCTCGACACATGCGTCAAATTTAAGTATCTTAATTTTCTCATTAAGATCGTTGCTGCTTCAGTGGCCCAGTAGGCATGGGTGTTTAGAAATAGTAATACAACACATAGGTGGTGGTTTCAGATCCCTTCCAGAAATTACAAGGGATCTAGTTAAAAGACACAACAGAATATGCTTCAGCACACGAACTCACATAACGAATCTTGCAAACCAAATCCAAAAACGAAATAAAATAATAATAATAATAATAATAATAATAATAATAATTTGGTTCAGACATTTCCAAGATGGTCGAATAAATGTTGATATTGATGAACATTCTGGGAGACCTGCAACCAACAGAACTGAGAAAAACATCACAGATGTGCGTGCAACTGTGAGGGGAAATCATCGAATCACCATCCCAGAGTTATCAGAGGATGTGCAGATTAGCTATGGCTCAGTTCAGTCCATTATCACTGAAGATTTGGGTGTGAGACACTTATCTGCCAAGTTTGTGCAAAAAACTGCTTTCAGCTAGCCAAAAAGACACTCAGGTTTCAGTCGCACAAGATCTCCTTGATTGTGTTGAGAATGATGAAAAATTTTTGAAAACTTTGTGTAGGCCTCTAAGCAGGTATCACCAAGCACTTGGCAAAATTTGATGCAGATTCTCTGCTCAACTTTCTCTGTCATTGTTAATGCAATGATCACATGCTACACACTTTCTTTCCAAGCACTGCTGTAAACAGTGGAAGTAAGCTAGAGCATTAAAACTTTGTGTGCATACACAGCAGAGTTCAAGGTCAATCTGTGCCAAGTGGCTTTACTCTCTGTACTTTAACTTCGTTACTATAGCAACAGTTCAGATACTTATTGATCAGAAAATGTATGTGCAAATTTGTATGTTTTTTTTTTTTATGTATGTATCCTCATGCATATAGTTGCATATTTTAGACATGCTCATATATACTTAAATGATAAACCTCTGGAAAGTCTTACAGATTTTTACAGTTCCTGAATCTGTAGTCTTCGAATCAGCTTTTCCCGTTCTGGTTTTGAGAAACCTGATTTCTCAAATGCGGCGTATGTATGTATGTATGTATGTATGTATGTATGTATGTATGTGCATATGTATGTATTCATGTATGTATGTAAGAATATGTATCTATGCATGTGTGTGTGTGTGTGTGTGTGAACACAGCCACACAAACATACACAAACATGCACATACACACATAAAAATAGCCCATGCATTTGGGAATATGAAAATATCAGCGGATGCAGTACCATGAATTAATAGCTTCATAGAATTTGCACATTGTACTCTCTGGTGGATTTGGCTTTGAGTTTTGTTTAGTCAAAAGCAGTTAAGCAAAAAGGCGACATTATTTTTAGCATGATGATTCCTGTCATTTCTGGGTTTTTTTTGGTTTTTTTTAATACAGAGAGCACAAATGAACTTGCAGGACAGAATGTATCCTAAATTGATTTATAAAATTCCCTTATTCAGTATATCTGTCAACAAAGGTCTTCCTGAATAGCAATCAGGATCAATCTCAAGAAGTTAATTATATATATATATATCATCATCATCATCATCATCGTTTAACATCTGCTTTCCATGCTAGCATGGGTTGGACGATTTGACTGAGGACTGGTGAAACCAGATGGCTACACCAGGCTCCAATCTGATTTGGCAGAGTTTCTACAGCTGGATGCCCTTCCTAACGCCAACCACTCCAAGAGTGTAGTGGGTGCTTTTACGTGTCACCGGCACGAGGACCAGTCACATGGTACTGGCAACGGCCACGCTCAAAAAGGTGTTTTTTACATGCCACCTGCATGGGAGCCAGTCCAGTCATCGAGTATGGTTCAATTACGATTTCGATTCCAATTTCATAATATATATA
>NC_068994.1:7728167-7730252 GCF_001194135.2 Octopus bimaculoides
CTGTGAGGTACCTTGGCCAAGTGTCTTCTACTATAGCCTCGGGCCGACCAAAGCCTTGTGAGTGGATTTGGTAGACGGAAACTGAAAGAAGCCCATCGTATATATGTATATATATATATGTATGTGTGTTTGTGTGTCTGTGTTTGTCCCCCCAACCATCGCTTGACAACTGATGCTGGTATGTTTACGTCCCCGTAACTTAGCGGTTCGGCAAAAAGAGACCGATAGAATAAGTACTAGGCATCCAAAGAATAAGTCCTGGAGTCGATTTGCTCAACTAAAGGCGGTGCTCCAGCATGGCCGCAGTCAAATGACTGAAACAAGTAAAAGAGTAAAAGAGTAAGCCCTTAGTTTCTTGTGGTGACCACGAGTGATAGTAGTAACAAATCGAGACAAACACCACTTTGTTGCTGACTGTTCGCAAATAACAGACCTCTGCCAGTTTTCTAGAAGCTTCTCCACTTCTTAATATCGAGCATCTTGTGCTTTGTATCTCTCACAATAAAATCTACGGCATACTGGATCTGAAAGCAGTCCACCAACTGATTCTACTTCACAATGATGCTAAGAGATACACTACATAACAAGCTGATGGACGCTTATTTTAGTTTACAACGTTACTCTTTGGTGTGACTGATGTAAGTGCTTTTCAAAGAGTGATGGATGGTATAATTAACAACAATTGTACCAGAGGAGTTTACGCCTATCTCTGCGATGTTATTATCATTGGCAAAACTATTTTAGTTACTAATAGAATAGATATTACATTGAACAATGTCAAATATCTTCTCTGCCAAATATCCGTTTGTTATCGAGGATATGAAATGGAGAATATTTCTTTGAAATCTGATCCAGAAAGATTGAAAACACTGTATTGATTACCTGAAGCCTAGAAATGCTAAATAATTCCAGTGACTATTTGGTTTGTTTAGTTACTAACTACTAATAGGGGCCAGATTTCTCAAAACTAATTCAACCATTTTGAAATTCTACTTTTCCTTACTCTTTACTCTTTACTCTTTTACTTGTTTCAGTCATTTGACTGCGGCCATGCTGGAGCACCGCCTTTAGTCATTAGGAAGATTTGGGATGGTTTTCAATGGGTGGATGACTTTCCTAATGCCAATCACTCCAAAAGTGTAATGGGTGCTTTTATGTGCCAGTGGCATGGGGGCCATTTGTGTGATACTGGGGTACTTTTACGTGCCACTGGCATGGGTGCCAATTTGTGTCACACCGATATCTGTCATGTCTGCAGTCTTGCTCGGCTTGATGGGTCTTCTTCTCAAGCACAACATAATGCCAAAGGTCTCAATCATTGCCTCCGTGAGGCTCAATCGTCTATCTGTATGTATCACCTAACTGTCTGGATGTTTTGCGTCCCTGTCCCATTTTGTATTATATATACATACATATATGTTATGGGGACATGAACACACCGACATCGGTTGTCAGGCGATGGTGGGGGGACAAACACAGATACACAAACACACACACACATATATATGTATGTATGTATGTATGTATGTATGTATGTATGTATGTATGTATATGTATATATATATATATATATACACAACGGGCTTCTTTCAGTTTCCGTCTACCAAATCCACTCACAAGGCTTTAGTCAGGCCGAGGCTATAGTCGAAGACACTTGCCCAAGGGGTCACAAAGTGGGACTGAACCCAGACCCATTTGATTGGGAAGCAAGCTTCTTACCACGCAGCCACACCTGTGTATATACATAAATAGATATACACACACGCACATGTATGTACATTTCTGTTTATGTTTGTGTGAGTGTGTGTGTATGTGTGTGTGTTTGTGTTTGTGTGTGTTTGAGTGTGCATATGTTTTTGTATGTGTGTATACATGCAAAGAATGTGTTACTGGATGCCTATGTATGTATGTATGTATGCCTGTATGACAAAGACATGGGCAGATAGATAGGTGGGAGTGGTGGTGGGGGGGACAAGTGAGAAATGTGTGAGTAAGTGAAGAGTGAGACAGTATCATAATCCATCTGTCAATCTATATGTATATATATATATATATATATATATATATATATATATATATATATAT
>NC_068994.1:7730957-7731638 GCF_001194135.2 Octopus bimaculoides
GTGGTGGTGGTGGTGGTGGTGGTGGTGTTGGCGAGGGTGTTCTTGGTGTTGGGTGATGTTGTTGGTGCAGCCAATTGGGGTGCGGGGGATGGGGGGTAAGAGTTAGCAGCGGAGGCAGAAGTTGGGAGTGGTAACAGTCGTAGTCATGATGCCAGGAGAGGAGGAGCAGGAGGAGGAGGAGGAGGCATTGGTCACAGACAGTGCTAGTGGTGGTGGTGGTGGTGGTGGTAGTGGTAGTGGTAATGCATCTACTACAACTCCTACTGCAGCTACAGCTGCTACTACTACTACTACAACTACTACTACTACTACTACTACTACTACTACTACTACTACTACTACTACGCTGTTGCTACTGCTGTTGCTGTTACTACTACTACCTCCATTACTACTACTACTCCTTCTGCTACTACTACTGCTGCTGCTGCTACTACTACTACTACTACTACCACTACTACTACTATAAGCATAAGCAGTAATAATAGTAACGGTGATTCTATCAAGGTTGGTTGTGTTATGACAAGTGGAAACATATCTCAGTGAATGTGGACTGGCTTTATCTCTGAATATTTCTCTTAATACACAACCAACACTGTCTCACACTGTCTATCTATCAATATATATATATACCTTATGTATATATTTATATATATATATGTATATATATATGTATATATATAT
>NC_068994.1:7732253-7733911 GCF_001194135.2 Octopus bimaculoides
TATATATATACATATATATATATGTATATAGATAGATAGATAGATAGATAGATAGATAGATATATACATATGTACATACATATATATAAACAGATAAATAGATACATATATATAAATATAAACATACACACAGACACACTCACACACACACATATATATGTACATGTGTGTGTGTGTGTGTGACTGTGTGTGCGTGTCTATGTGTATATTTATATTTATATCTATCTATCTATATATATATATACGTATGTATATATATGTATATGTATATACACACACACACATACATACAGATACAGACACTCCTACATACACGTATATACATATACATAATATATATGGATGTGTATCATCATCATCATCATCATCGTTTAACGTCCGCTTTCCATGCTAGCATGGGTTGGACGATTTGACTGAGGACTGGTGAAACCGGATGGCAACACCAGGCTCCAGTCTGATTTGGCAGAGTTTCTACAGCTGGATGCCCTTCCTAACGCATATATATATATGCATATATGCATGTGTATATATATATGAATATTGATACATTGTTATATGTATTTATATATTTTTGCATATATAATATATGCAACATACACATAAACAGAGACATATAGACATAAACACATACACACACATATATACATATATATTTGAATATATATGTGCATGTGTATGTGTATATATGTGTGTGTGTGTGTATGTGTGTGTGTGTGTGTGTGTGTATGTCTATATATACACAAACACACACACACAAACATTGGGCTAAACAATGGAAACACCACTTTTTATTTAACTATTTTTTCCTTTTGGCAACATCACAAATTTCAGAACCATTCTATTCTGTGAATATGTCTTCACATGCATTATATGTGCATTGTACTTCATGGTGTACTTCATGATGTAACCCTCTGTTTTTTTTTTCTATTTTCGAAGGTATTTATATTTAAATAAGTTAAAATGTGTAACCTATCTGATTTCCAAAGCAGATACATTGTTGGAGCACAGAAGATAGTATGCTTCAGTTACTATAACTGCCAAACTTTTTAATGTTTCTGGATGTACAGTTTGTAGAATCATGTTGGCATTCGAAAACCAAGGCAAAACCAGCTTTGGTAAACATAATTTTGAAAGAAGGCAAAGCTCACAGAGAGAGGAACTACAGAATAGAGGACTGTATTGTGTTTGACCCTTTAGAATTCAGATTTCTTAGTCGAATGTAATGTTTATTTATTCACTTTTCAATTAATCAGGCATTATTTTGTAGCCAATATTCACAAAAGACTGAAAAAATGGCTGCCAAAGGTAAAGCTTTAGATTACAGAAATGTGAGGGATGAGATGGTCCCGTTGTCTGATTAAGAATTCAACAGATAGGATGAAAAGGATTGGGAAATTTAAGTTTAGGAGACATGCCATGGAGTGGTCACCTGTTGACTTCTGTCAAGCTTGCCAATAAGGAGAAAAGTAGTTGTTTTAATTAGAGCTGAAAGGAACATAACCATTGATGAACTGGCATCAGAAGTTGGAGTTAGCCACGGTAGTAATCATGATTTCATTGAGATGCTGCATAAGTCTTTGACTCATCTTCATGTATGTACACACACACACACACATATGTATGTGTATATATATATATATATATATATATATATATAT
>NC_068994.1:7734610-7736551 GCF_001194135.2 Octopus bimaculoides
TCTGTCATTTCTTCTGTTAACTTTTTGATCTTGGTCGAAGTTTTTCTCGTTTGAGAAAAACCAAATCAAATCTTCTTCTGCTGGATTTTTCAGTTTGTTTAAGAACCTTTTAGATCTGATGTGATTTTATTTTGCTTTTACTGACAAATTGACCTTTCCTCATCATATAAGACTTATATCTGATGTCTTTGTAGACAACATTTCTGACTTTTCCTTCTGACACATGGAGATCTGTTGCAATTGACCTCATGGACTTTCTGGGATTGTAATCAATGGTCTGTTGAACTTGCTGGATAAATTCAGGTGTTCTGATGATTTCAGAGCGTTTACAATGCCGTTTATGCTTTGATACTGGTGATACATTTCCATCTTAAGTCTCTAGCTCCTTACAAACTTTGTAGATGAAAGATCTGGCAACTTTTAAAAATTGAGATATTTCTAAATCGCTATGCTCAACCTTTATAACCACAATAACAGCATGCCTCTTCATTTCTTGAGTAAGCTGAGGGTCTGCCGTTATTATTTTCTGAAATAAAGATTATACAGTGTCTTGAAATAAAGTGTCTTGACCAAGAACACAACACACAGCCTGGTCCAGGGATTGAACTCACAACATTCAAACCACTGAGCCAAGTGCCTCATAAATTATCTTGAAAGCTTCCATAATTTATAATATCTTCAAGGGTCGGCTGAAAAGTTGATAGGCTGACCAAGATATTCTTGAAGAATGTGACCAAATGAGGTTTATTTTTTTTAACATAGGCCCCCTTGCGGTCCATACATTTCTTCTGCTGTAATGCTTGGATCCCGTTGGTGAAGAAGCCTTCATCCTGTTGCTGAAAAAAGTCATCAACAGTAGATATGACATCCTCATCACAGTAATACTGCTTCCCAAAGTGTCTTTTCATGCTGGGGAACAGATGATGGTCAGATGGACACAAAATCAGAAGAAAAGGGGAGGTAATTAGGCAGTTCAAAGCCACAAATGCACAGCAGCCATCGAAAACCTTGTGTGGTGTAATATTGTCCTGATCAAATAAGATTCATTTCATAAGTTTTCCTGGGCATGATACCCATTTCGTAACTACCTCTTGATACCCTTTTCGTAACTACCTCAGCAAGTTGGCATAGTACTCTCCACTGATGGTGTAGTCCTTTCGAAGATAGTCAATAAACACAATGCTTTTTGCTTTCCAAAAAACTGAGGTCATCACCTTCTCTGCAGATAAAACAACTTTGGCCTTCTTTGCAGCAGGCGAGGAGGAATGTTTTCACTGCATGCATTGTCTCTTTGTCTCTGGCTCAAAGTGATAAAGCCAACACTTTATCCTGGGTTCAGAAACATTCAAGGAAATGAGCTGAAATGATGTCAGATTTTCCAGTGATGTGATCAACCCGGTGCACTTTCGATCAGATGTTCAGACGTGGCACATCATACCGAGTTCATGATGCAGAATATTCTCACTGAATGACCACCAAGCCACTAATCCATGACAACACTCCACTCTACCATATGTAGTATCAAACATAATCAATTCATGTCATTAAACATGCTATACTGCAGCTTCTAGACATGGTGGCAACAGATAACTGCCAACATCCTGTCCGAGTACAGAGACCTAAGAATTAAAAAAAGAACTGATGTCGCTCACATAGCAATACACCACATAACCTTACTAGACTAAATAGAGGCATGACATGTAGAAGACGTCTTCAATTTGTCTCAGATCCCATTAATCTACTCTGGATAACTGATGACATGGACTCATCTTATGAGCCTATGGAATCTTTGGATCATATTGAGCTGAGTGCAAACTGCAATTAAATAATGTAACTGCTATCAAATGTGTTGAGTGACACTGTCTTCCATTTGTCCACTCACTCATACATGTGTGTCTGTGCATGTGTATACATACATACATATATATATACATATATATA
>NC_068994.1:7737027-7737427 GCF_001194135.2 Octopus bimaculoides
TCAGTAACTTTGCAGTTTGGGAAAAGAGACCGACAGAATAAGTACCAGGCTTAAAAAATAAGTACTGGGATCGATTCATTCAACTAAAAATTGACGGTGGTGCCCCAGCATGGCCACAGTCTAATGACTGAAACAGGTAAAAGATTAAAGATAGAATATATATATATATATATATATATATGTAGAGAGTTAGATATAAACAGTTCTTGTCTGCTATGATGTATGTCTGCGCTCCTAGCATTGTATCTCTATACGAGAGGACCTCCCAGGGTGAAGAATACAGTGTTTGGCATTCTAGTTATACATCCATGTTTAATAGGATAGAAAGACTGTCACACATATGTATATACACACACACATATACATATATATATATATACATATATATATATATATATAT
>NC_068994.1:7737957-7738641 GCF_001194135.2 Octopus bimaculoides
ACACACACACACACACACACACACACATATATAAATGTAGGCAAATCCAAGAAGAAAAAAATCAGGTAAAACCAACAGAAATCAATTGAACGTAGACAGTGAATGTATGAGATTAATGCTCAAGGAAAGTTTTAAATAGAAAAACTGGAATAAAAACGATGTTTTGAGCATGGCTCTTCATGAGACGAAGGAATAAGTCCCAGGAGGAGGAAACGGAAGAAGAAGCAGATAGTCTCAAGAAAAAGCAGATGTGTCATTGCATGGCCATGTACAAACTCAGACTCTTGGAAAGTGGCATTGCCTCTCAGTAAGCAGCAATTGAAGTAGAGTCAATTTTGAGTCAGTTATGTCATTTGTTACCATGTAACAATGTGGAGGCGCAATGGCCCAGTGGTTAGGGCAGCGGAATCGCGGTCACAGGATCACGGTTTCGGTTCCCAGACCGGGCTTTGTGAGTGTTTATTGAGCGAAAACACCTAAAAGCTCCACGAGGCTCCGGCAGGGGATGGTAGCGAACCCTGCTGTACTCTTCCACCACAACTTTCTCTCACTCTACCTTCCTGTTTCTGTTGTATCTGTATTTCAAAGGGGCCAGCCTTGTCACACTGTCACGCTGAATATCCCCGAGAACTACGTTAAGGGTACATGTGTCTGTGGAGTGCTCAGCCACTTGCACGTTAATTT
>NC_068994.1:7739200-7740350 GCF_001194135.2 Octopus bimaculoides
TTCCTAATGTCAACCACTTTGCAGTGTGTACTACACTCATGGCCAGAAGTTTGGAACAAAGATCTTAAAATTTGAATTTTTTATATTAAATGCCCAAAGTTATATTTAATTTGCCGAGCTGGCAGAAACATTAGCACACCAGGTGAAATGTTTAGCGGTATTTCGTCTGTCTTTACGTTCTGAGTTCAAATTCCGCTGAGGCCGACTTTGCCTTTCATCCTTTCGGGCTCGATAAATTAAGTACCAGTTGCATACTGGGGTTGATCTAATCAACTGGCCCCCTCCTCAAAAATTTCAGGCCTTGTACCTAGAGTAGAAAAGATTATTACTTGGCCAAAAGTAGATAAGAAAAAGCTGAAAAAAATCTGTCATATATTGTCCCCTACCATCGCTTGACAACCGATATTCCTGTATTTACATACCCGTAACTTAGCAGTTTGGCAAAAAGAGACCGATAGAATAAGTACTAGGCCTGCAAAGAATAAATCCTGGGGTCGATTTGTTCAACTAACGGTGGTGCTCCAGTTTAGCCGCAGTTAAATGACTGAAAACAAAAAAAAAAAAAAAAGAATATATATATAACTTTGGTATTGAGAATTACACTAACGCTAGAAGAGGGCGCCACTGTATAGTGCCAAAGATTCTAACTTTGCCATCAAAATATAGGACAAGATATTGCAACAGCCTTGGCTTTGAAGGACCTCAGCTCTTCAATATCCTCCTGAAGGACCTGAAAGACCTGCATGGGGTGGATGTAGGTGCCTTCAAAACGAAAATAGATCTGTTACTGTCAAGAGTCCCAGATGAACCCACTTCACAGCAGAAAGTGCAAATGAGGGGTAGCGGCATCAAACTCCCTTATGCACCAAATGTCAAGTTCCAAAAAGAATTAGTGAAGTAAAGGTTATGTAGCAATACCACATGGCGGTGCCCCAGTATGGCCACAGCTCATGAGCAGAAACCAGTTCAATTCATTCAATTCATATGTATGTGTGCCTGTGTGTGTGTGTCGCTGTTTGTCCCATACCATTGCTTGACAAATGGTGATGGTGTGTTTACATCCCTATGACGTAGCACTTTAGCAGAAGTAATCAGTAGAATATGTACCAGCTTAAAAAGTAAGTACATATATGTATATATATATATATAT
>NC_068994.1:7741169-7741875 GCF_001194135.2 Octopus bimaculoides
ATATATATATATATATATATATATATATATATATACATGTAGATATGCACACCTTCATATATAGATGTATATTTTTACATATGCAGATACATATATGTATGTGTGTGTGTGCATGTGTTCATGTGCATATGTATATATGTGTGTGTGCATGCATACATGCGTATATGTGTGTGTGTGTGTGTGTATACATACATATATATATATATATCCTAACCAGTCTCTCATTGTTGGTCCTTCATGCTTTTGGTCTGTCTTTTGCTCTCTCCCCCCACCCCTCTGTTTCTGTTTCTCTTTCACTCCCTCTCCCTCTCCCTCTTTCTTTCTTTTCATATTCCCTCCTGTTTCTTTTGTGTTCCTTTCTTCTGTCTTCCTGTCTTTCATAATCCTCCCCCCCCCCGTCTCTTATTCTTCACTTTCCATATATTCCTCTTTCTCTTTTTGACACCTTCCCTGCTGTCTCTGTCTTCTTATTTGGACACACACACACACACACTACACATGTGTGCCCTCACACACACACACACAATACTCTGTCTATGTGATTGACTGTGTCTGACTTTCTATAACATTCTACGCTCTATACATTTACACACATGTATACTCCATGTGCATACAGACATATGCACATATACACAATACATATGTGCATGATGTGTATATGTATGTATATATATATATCTATATGTATATATATATATATATATAT
>NC_068994.1:7744870-7746081 GCF_001194135.2 Octopus bimaculoides
ATATAGAGACATAACTGGGAACATGACGTGGCAAAAGAACATGGACAAAATGGTAAACAAGGTGCAACAAACAAGCAGGCCACATAGAAACATCCCCTTCATCAGCTGCCACCATTAAAACCCCAGCGTATGCATATGTATATATATAAATTAATAATTCTTTATTTTATATCTATAATATATATATGTATGTATATATACATATATGTATGTATGTGTATATATATATGTATCTCCATGTTTCTTTCTGTGGAAGAGCATAGGCTCGAAATGTTAAAGACTTTTTCACTTCCTGTGTGTTAAATTAATACATCTGTTTGTTATCTACACCACCTGTTTTCGTTTTTTTTTTGTGAATTCTCCCTATATATATATATATATCAGTATATATAGACATGATTTATATGCATATGTATATACATACATACATACATGTGTATTAGTATGATCCTCATTAAACTGTGTGTGTGTAATCGTCATCGTTGTCATCATCTTCATCATCATCATCATCGTCAAAATCATCAGCATCATTATCATCATCGTTGTCATCATCATCATCATCATCACCATCATGTTGCTGCTTCCTTGATTGACATTGCATAATGTTTTGTAAGCAAGTGTCACCATCATGCACCCAGTGTCCTTCATTTCCAATCTTCCAAGGCATGTTAAGAGTTGGTGACAGGAAAAGCATCCAGCTGTAGAAAATCTGCCTCAACAAATTCCGTCTGACCCATACAAGCATGGGAAAGTAGATATGAAACGACGGTGACAGTGTTGATTTCCTCTTGTCTTCTTCACCTTGGGCAGTGGTAGAAGTAAGAGGTAATATCAAGAAAGCGATTACTGATTCCGCCCCCCCAAGAATTTTGGACAGATCTTTGAATATTAATGGGATATTCTTCAGGGCACAGCACAAGTGATCTCAGTATAAATGAGTAAGTGTATTATATTTAATGAAATGATGCTATAGACACTTCTTAACTTCCATATCATCTAGCATGGGAAAAAAGGACATAAACGATAATGATGATGATGATGATGGTGTGTTTGTGTATCTTTATGAATATTGATGTGTGCGTACATTTGTGTCTCCTTGGTTTTCGTCTCTTAATATTCCATGATAGATATAGCCAACTGTCATAGTGATACTAACTTTTGGTGGGTGGGTGGGAAGGGGGCATTTTGCATGCGCAAGCTGAATATATAGG
>NC_068994.1:7746410-7750978 GCF_001194135.2 Octopus bimaculoides
ATATACACACATACACAACAGAATTTTACAGGGCTCATTTTACACATGCTCTCATTCGAAGGCGGAACATTGCTATTGAGAGAAACGGTGACTATGTTGAGAAGTAGGGATGTGATCCATGGAGGACCAGCTTCATGTTGATGTATGATACATGTTCCTGTGTTGGTAATTATACCTGTCCTAAACAAAATGGCATTACTTTTTGACTCACCCTCGTACATGCTCATTGGCAAAGACTAACCTCACTTTTTGGTTCTTCATACTGATGGGAGGTCTAGTGGTGGGGGAATGGGCATGAAGTCCGACTTTCTTCAAATGACAAGCCACAGTCTTCCAAGACGCATTCATTCCATAATCACAATTTACTTGGTGAGAAATTCCTGCAACAGTATCAAAACGTTCTCTTAACAAGAGTCTCTGAATCACAAGATCTTGCCAAACACTTGTTTTCTGTGGTCTCCTTCACTTTACTAATAACACAAACAGGCTTGTTTCTTCATAAAATTTGAGTTTTCTTGAAATAACACTTTTTGATCTGTTAATGTCTCTGGTGAGAGCAGAAATTGCCATTCCTTCATTTTTGAATGTGACCACTCACAACTTTACATGGTTGTTAATTCATTATAGTTCAATATGAATCTTCACAGTGTAAGGTCAATTTAGTTTACATTGGTTGGAATGTTACCGGATTTTACTTTTTGAATTTTACACCATCCAGTCTCTAATTTTGTCCATCTTGTATTTTTCAAATAAACATTTTTTCTATTATGAATTTATTTAGCTATTAATTAATCACTTCCTACAAAATTTATTGTAAATAATGAAACACACTTTAAAGTATATAGAGTAAAAATCTCATTTGGTAAAATGAAGTAGAAATGTAAATATCTTTAAATTTAGTTTTTTTCTATAATTTTGCCCACTTCTGTATATATATATGTGTATATATATATATATATATATATATATATACATACACATATGTATATATATACATATATATATGTGTATATATATATATATATATATATATATATATATATATATATATATATATATATATATATATATATATATACACACATATATGTTTTTACCTGTAATTTTGGATTTTGTCCCTAATATTATCATTATATATATATATATATATATATATGTGTGTGTGTGTGTGAGTTTATATATGCATTTATACAGGTGTGTGTGTGTGTACATATGGTATATTTATATATTGTAATTTTTCTTTATAAAATTCCTTCCAATAGTCAAATACATGTAACTCTATACTAAATCTTACCAGGCACTGAATCTATTTGCATTATTTCTGTTAGAGTTCCTTCTATATTCTTCTATAAATGAAGTTGCATTTATCAACATCACAGATTAAGGTCTTGACAAGGACCATACACCCCTTAGCAACCATTAAACAAGTAGTATCTGATAGAAACATGTAAGCTTTGAGAAAAATAGTTTGGTAGTCAGGAGCTCTGTAGTCCTGGTTAATTTATTGATCATATGAAGGATCAATTAAATGTGGACACCAACCACAATGTGTAACAGCTGCACTGTAATAAGCTATTCGAAACAAGTGTAAGCAAAATAAATTGTTGATAATACATCTTCGCTCAGTGATAAATATACCAAAAATAATTCGTGACCGTCTTCAGATTTACACATTGTACCTGTCACAAGAAATGAATAACAACTTATATGGAGTACCATGATGTCAACTGGACAATTTTGTTTGCTAGGGTCTCTTTCCATAGAGTGCTTAAAGAGGTATTTTGCATGGATTTATTTAATCCTTATCGTCCTACATACACACACACACAAATAACCTATGCAGAAGATATACAAACATGATAAATTTAATATTTCATTACAGATTGAAAAAAATGATGAATGGCGGTTCAATCCCACTGCATGGCACCTTGGACGTGACACCTTCTACTATAGCTTTGGGTTGACCAAAGCCTTGTGAAGGAATTTGGTAGATAGAAACTGAAAGGCGGCGAGCTGGCAGAAACGTTAGCACGCCGGGCGAAATGCTTAGCGGTATTTCGTCTGCCGTTACGTTCTGAGTTCAAATTCCACCGAGGTCGACTTTGCCTTTCATCCTCTCAGGGTTGATTAAATAAGTACCAGTTATGCACTGACGTCGATATAGTCGACTTAATCCATTTGTCTGTCCTTGTTTGTCCCCTCTGTATGTAGCCCCTTGTGGGCAATAAAGGAATAAGAAACTGAAAGAAGCCCCTCTGTGTGTATGTGTGTGTGTCCCTTCATCACCACTTGACAACTGGTGTTGGTGTATTTACATCCCCCGTAACTTAGCAGTTCAGCAAAAGAGACTGATAGAATAAGTTCTAGGCTTAAAACAAAAATGTCCTGGGGGTCCTTCAAGGTGGTACTCCAGCAAGGCCACAGCCAAATGACTGAAACAAGTAAGAGAATAAAAAGAAACTCAATCGGTTTTCAAGCCTTATTTAGTTCTCATCAGAGGTTGTCTACATCATTTGACCAACTCCAAGGAAACAAGCAGCCAATCTGTTTATGTATTCAACAATTACAGTAGCTACAAAGAACTGATGCCACCAATTTGTATACCAACAAGGGTTTAACATTTTATATGATATCGTTTCTACTAAAGGTCTTTCTGCTGAAGGTGCATGGCTCAGTGGTTGAAGCTAGTGGCGGACTGCCAGGTTGCCAGCTTGCCCAATGGCAAGTGGGCCCCTGTGCCATTAGAATCTATATATGGGGGCCTATGTTAGTATCTAAGGGGTCCATCTGCTCGAGTTTGAGAATTTTTTATTCACTCCTGGACGAATGCATTATTTCAGCTTGGCTAAAATAATTAGCATTGTAGTTGCGGGTGGGCCCCCTTAGTCTCCTGGCAACCAATATTTTTAGACCCAGTCTACCACTGGTTAAAGCATCAGGCTCACAGCCATGAGGTACTGAGTTCAATTCCCAGACTAGCATTGCTATTTATGTCGTATTTCTGTTGGCTAAAATTTATGATGTTGCTGGTGTTGTTATTGTTGTTGTTGTTGGCAATGTTGCTGCTGGTGAAGTTGGTGATGCAGTTACTTTATATTTTCCCTCCTCCTGCTGCTGCTGTTGTTGTTGACATCGCTGCTGGTTGTCAGTGGCAGCAGTGGTGATGCTGCTGCTGTTATTGTTGTTCTTGCTGCTGCTGTTTCTTATGTTTTAACTGTTGCTTATGTTGCTATTATTTCTGCTGCTGCTTATATTATTGTTGCTGCTGCTGCTGTTACTTATATTGTTGTTGTTGCTACTATTTCTGCTGCTGTTGTTGCTGCTGCTGCTGCTTATGTTATTGTTCCTGATGGTGTTGTTATTGTTGCTGCTGCTTTTGCTTGTGCTGTTGTTGTCATTGCTGCTGCAGTTGTTGTTGCTGCTGCTGCTGTTGTTGTTGTCATTACTGCTGCTGCTGCTGTTGTTGCTGATATGCTTGTCACTGCTGCTGCTTATATTATTGTTCCTGTTGGTGTTGTTAACGATGCTTCTGCTGCTGGTGTTACTCATATTTCTCTTCTTCTTCTTCTTGATGTTCCCTGTTGTTGTTGTTGTTGTTGTTATAATCAACATCCTTGCCATTATTGTTCTCGTTGATATTGTCAATGTGACTCTGATGTGGTTATTGTTTCGTATATTCCCCCCCGCCCCCCGATGTTCTTATTGTTATTGCTGATGCTGCAACTGGCGCTCTGCTTCTGATGTTATTGGCATTGTTGTTGTTGTTATTAATATTGTCATTATTGTGATTTGTTATTGTTGTTGCTATTGCTGCTGTTGTTATTTGTTATTGTTGCTATTTTTGTTGTTGTTGCTGTTGATAATGTTTATTATTGTTGCTTGTCATTGCTGTTATCATTGTTTCCATTGTGATTTGTTATTGTTGCTATTTTTGTTGTGGCTATTGTTTTTGTTGTTGCTATTATTATTGTCATCATTGTGATTTGTTATTGCTGTTGTTGTTGCTATTTTTGTTGTTGTTGTGTTTGTTATTGTTGTTGTTATCATTGTTGCCATTGTCATCATTGTGATTTGTTATTGCGGTTGTTGTTGCTATTGCTGTTGTCTTTTTATTGTTGCTATTTTTGTAGTTGTTTGTTATTGTTGCTATTTTTGTAGTTATTGTGGTTGTTGTTGCTGTAAGTTGTTATTGTTGATGTTACCGTTAATATCATTGTTGCTATTGCAGTTGTCATAGTGATTGTTATAATCATTGCTGTTGTCATCATCATTGTTGTTCTTGATACTACCAAACATACCAGTGTGATTGTATACACTGGTGCCACCATCTACAGAAATATCATTAAATTTTTTTTCTTTCACGTTTGCTTTAAGACATTCTCCTTCTTCTTCTTCATTATTATTATTATTATTATCTATCTTTTGTATTTTTTTCTGTTTATTCCCTGTGTAGTTTATCTTCAATTTCTGAATTTCTTCTTTGAGTAGGTGTTGATATGTTTGTACATCTCCTGGCCATTTCAAACTAATGCAGAAAAAAAAAAAAAATTCTAGGATGGTTTTTTTTT
>NC_068994.1:7751132-7761590 GCF_001194135.2 Octopus bimaculoides
GGAGCACCGCCTTTAGTCGACCCCAGGACTTATTCTTTGTAAGCCTAGTACTTATTCTATTGGTTCTCTTTTGCCGAACTGCTAAGTTACGGGGACGTAAACACACCACCATCGGTTGTCAAGCAATGGTGGAGGGACAAACACAGACATACATATATATATATATACGATGGGCTTCTTTCAGTTTCCGTCTACCAAATCCACTCACAAGGCTTTGGTCGGCCCGAGGCTATAGTAGAAGACACTTGTCCAAGGTGCCACGCAGTGGGACTGAACTCGGAACCATGTGGTTGGTAAGCAAGCTACTTACCACACAGCCACTCCTGCGCCTAATAATAATAATAATAATAAAAATAAATATTCTGCTCAATACCACAGATTTGCTTGTCAGTTGAGTATGTCCCTTAGAGGCTGACGAGATGTGCATCTCTGATCAGGAGCAGAAGTAGTGGGGGAGCATCATAGCCATGTGTTGAGAGGAATTCTTTGGGGTTTGGATAATTCACCTTTGGAAACATGGATGTTTTGTTCGTCATCTTTCAAACAAACTTTATTCGGGGACCTTTTGAGCAGGATTGGCTACTCAACCTGAAGAAAATTCTAACTGGGTCCCGTTTGCGAGGTTATGCCCTTTTTATCTTGATACGAGATCACCATGCTGCGCATGTATGGTTGTGATGCATGTGCCTGGCGTACCCTTATCAGACGGGTAGTTATGATGGATGTATTGGACTTAGTATATTTGTTCCCCAGTGTTACTTTGCTGGCATGCGCTGCTCTCTTATCCAATGATAATAATAATAATAATTTCGGATTTTGGCACAAGGCCAGGAATTTTGCCAGCTCTGGTCAAACCGTCCAACCCATGCCAGCATGGATAGCAGACATTAAACAATAATGGTGAAGATGGCACACATAGATTACATCATCATCATCATCACCATGGAAATGTACATGTACCTACACAGGGGTTGTACAGGGGTTCTTAACCCCACAACATAAAAGCACCTCCCCACAGCAGTGCCTGAGACAACAATGAAAAATGATGGTGGCAATAAAGACAATGTAATGATGACAGTACTGAAAATGATGACAGACACAAAACAAAATCACTTGACAGATTTTATTATATTATTGGCATTTTGGCTCAAATTTACAATGCTGTGTTGATTTGTGTATGTATGTGTGTATATGATGTGTATGTAAGAATACATATGTAAATAAGATTCATAATTATTTGCACTAATTAACCTCAACTTCAGAGATGAAACAATTTACACTATTTACGCCCTAGACTATGTTTCTGTCTGGTTGATGTCCAGTTGGTCATCAGGTGTTGCCACAGCTTGGGAAAATAAAAGGTTCCTGGTTCATATCCTCCAGTTTGATATAACCATGGTACACATCCAGGATTGAGTTATATCGAGACCTGATGATATTCTGAGATTGAAGAAATTGGAACATATTGGAGGTGTCAATGTTGGAGGAAAATAAAAATAAAAATAAAATAAAATGAATTTTTTAGGATCTCTAAGAAAAATAGTCTTGAGAATTATAATATAGATTATATAGCTGCGGGATGGCTGTGTGGTAAGTAGCTTGCTTACCAACCACATGGTTCCCGGTTCAGCCGCACTGCGTGACACCTTGAGCAAGTGTCTTCTACTATAGCCTCGGGTCGACCAAAACCTTGTGAGTGGATTTGGTAGACGGAAACTGAAAGAAGCCCGTCGTATATATGTATATATATATTTGTATGTGTGTGTGTATATGTTTGTGTGTCTGTGTTTGTCCCCCCAACATCGCTTCAGAATTGATGGTGGCGTGTTTTCGTCCTCATAACTTAGCGGTTCGGCTAAAGAGAACCAATAGAATAAGTGCTAGGCTTACAAAGAATAAGTCCTGAGGTCGATTTGCTCGACTAAAGGCGCTGCTCCAGCATGGCCACAGTCAAATGACTGAAACAAGTAAAAGAGTATCATTTAAACTAGGCCCTCAACCCAAAATACTGGCCTTGTACCTAAAATATTGCTATTTTTCAATCTATTAGCTCCCCCACCAAGTTACTATCTTTGTACCTAAACTATAATTATTTTTATAAATGCTTTTCGTACCTTTAGGAGGAACAAACAAAAGTGCCTAATAATTGACGTGGTAGTACCAGGAGATCAAAATACCATCATGAAAGAAAGAGAAAAGGTTGATAAATATGGAAACCTGAGAATTGAGATCGCTAAGATGTGGGAGCTACAAGAGACAAACATAAAGGTTATCTCTATTGTCATCAGAGCATTAAGTTCAATACCATCAAACCTGAAAAAACATCTGAAAATGTTAGAAATACCCTACAATCAAGACATATTGCAAAAGTTGGCATCGCTTGGAACTGCATGCATATTGCGCAAAGTACTGTCTGTCTGAGGTCCTTGTTGCGTCTTGACAAACAGTGTGAATGCCTGGTAGACACAATATCTTCAATCAACAACCTCACAATATTGTATACTGTGACATCTATAATCATAATAATAATAATAATCATAATAAATAGTATTATATTTTCCTGAAGGGCTGGAAAAATATAGAACCACTCATGTACTGCAGATTGATTTACTAGAATTTCTGACTAATTTGTAGTCTTGCATCTTAACTTAGAAATCTTTGTCCTTATTCTGTTTTATACCACACACATTCCTGGAGGTTTGCAAGTAAAAGCCCAGCACCAAGTTGCACATTTCTGCATTATAAAGCTGCTGCATTTGCTCTTGGTCTCCAGTCATCATTTCTCATCCAAGATAATTTTTTTAAAGGAGGACTTGAAGGGCCAACTCTGCAAGTTTTCTTCAATGGCTGTCTTGTCTTGTCTTTCACTTTTGTGAGTGTTGTTTAGACTTATTTGATGATTTTTCTTTGTTTTTCTCTCAAGTGTCCATGGTGTGTTGGTAGCCAAATATCCCTTTGTTAAGGCAGCCTAAATTCTGTTGGTTGAAGTCATTAGGTTTGGAGTACACGTGACCGTTACCGACGTAGATGTGACTGGAAGGGTAACAGGATTAAGGAAAAAAAGAAAACAGAAAATTTTTCAGAAAAGCATGAAAAAGGTATGAAGATAGGAACCGGTGTGGCTGTGTGGTAAGAAGTTTGCTTCTCAACCACATGGTTCCAGGCTCAGTCCCACTGCGTGGCACCTTGGGCAAGTGGCTTCTACTATAGCCTCCACAAGATTTATAGTCTTGTGAGTGGATTTGGTAGACAGAAATTCAAAGAAGCCCATCATATGTGTATATATCTATGTATGTATGAGTTTTTGTGTTTGTCGTTGTATAGCTTGTATGACAGTGACATCTATTGGCAATCATCATGTCAAGACAATGTTACTTGCAAACAAACACACACACAGAGGGGCTTCTTTCAGTTTCTAATTTATTTATTGCCCACAAGGGGCTAAACATAGAGGGGACATACAAGGACAGACAAAGAGATTAAGTCGATTACATTGACCCCAGTGTGTAACTGGTACCCTGAAAGGATGAAAGGCAAAGTCGACCTCGGCGGAATTTGAACTCAGAACATAGCGGCAGACGAAATACTGCTAAGCATTCCGCCCGGCGTGCTAACGTTTCTGCCAGCTCACCGCCTTTAGTTTCTCTCTACCAAATCCACTCACAAGGGTTTGGTCAGCCTGGGGCTGTAATAGAAGACACTTGCCCAAGGTGCCATGCAGTGGGGCTGAACCCAAGACCACAAGGTTAGGAAGCAAGTTTCTTAATTACACAGCCACACCTGCACCTATACAATAATATATAAATAAACAAATTAAATAAATGAAAAACAAAATAATGAAAGAAAAACACAAAAAAAAAACATGATGACATCTTTCTTGCAAAGGATACGGTAAACGGAGGACCCAGATGTTACCAGTTGATAGCTTGATAGGATCATCATTGCCTGGGTAGAAGTTTGGACCGTGGTGTGGGTGAGCTGGTTGCACGACTGGGTTCAGGGTCACTGTTATTGGACATTCAGGGGGTGCAGCATACACGCGCATCAGCTGAGCCATGTGACCTTTGGTACTGCAGAAATATTGAGACAAAAGTGTAAATGAATAAGAGGGGGTGGAGAGAGAGGGAAGGATATGAGAGCAAAAGAGAGAGAGAATGAAAGATTAGAGAAGTCTTGAAACCCATTTGGTTATGAATAAAGTAAACCCATAAATAATCTATTTATATAATATGTTATCTTACCAACCACATGGTTCCGAGTTCAGTCCCACTGCGTGGCACCTTGGGCAAGTGTCTTCTACTATAGCCTAGGGCCGACCAAAGCCTTGTGAGTGGATTTGGAAGACAAGAAACTGAAAGAAGCCCGTCGTATATATATATATATTTATATATATGTGTGTCTGTGTTTGTCCCCCTAGCATTGCTTGACAACCGATGCTGGTGTGTTTATGTCCCCGTCACTTAGCGGTTCGGCAAAAGAGACCGATAGAATAAGTACTAGGCTTACAAAGAATAAGTCCCGGGGTCGATTTGCTCGACTAAAGGCGGTGCTCCAGCATGGCCGCAGTCAAATGACTGAAACAAATAAAAGAGTAAGAGTAAAAAGAGAGTATATATATATATATATATATATATATAGCTCGAATTGGGTGATGGTGTAAATGCTGAAATACAATAAATCAAGGGGTTAATAGAGAAGAGAAGGGATTTGAGAATCATTGCCTTAGAGACATGGAAAATAATCAGAATTAATAGAGTGATATAAATTAATGGTTTCCTTACCGACAGGGACACGAGCAAAACAGCGGCATGTCTGATGTTAACAGCTTGTGGGCATTATCCTGAACGATAAAAATAATAGTAACAATGATAATAATCATGATGATGATAATGGAGGAGACCCCCCCCCCTTCGGTCATGACTGACCATGGGATTGCACCTAGAAAGTTACCCTCCCAGGCACAAGTCTGGGTAAGGTTGTTTATGGAAGACCAGCAGTTGCCCATGCATACCGGTCTCCCCTCTCCACGCCACCAGTGTTATCCAAGGGAAAGGCAAAGACTGATACAGCTTGGCACCAGTGACATCGCAACTCATTTCTACAGCTGAGTGAAACTGGAGCAATGTGAAATAAAGTGTCTTGCAAATCCTTTGATTGGTTGCATCACAAAACTCCAGGAGTCTTACACCTACCTCATTTCTCTCACCATATCCATAGCTTCTGTGTATGTCATGGAAGGCATTGGCATGTTGGTCGACAGGACTATTGAAATCACCAACCAAAATAATGAAGTCAAGTCACTGTCAATCGTCATTGAGGTAGCTTGCAGAATGGTCTCACATGAAGCAATCTTTCCGTGCTTCTGGGCATATACTGAGATAACTGCTGCAGTTGAGTTGCCTATAACATTTTGATTATCCTATCACATACCTTGGCTACCACAATTACTTTATCACCCAGCTAACAGTATGCCTACTCTACCCCTAGTCTCACTATTACTCCCCCAGAACAATTTGTATATCTATCTTTTGTCTATGAGGAGTTTGGTTGAGCATCCTTTCCCTCTTACCTCTTGCACACAGCACACATTCTCTCGTTTCCACAATCTCACCAGACATACTTTTCATTGTGCTCATCTTTATGGTTGCAACCCCAAAGTTTTGAAATCCACAGGAAGTGGGGTGGGATATCAGTTGGAAGGCCATTTGATGGTTGGTTTACACTAGAAATAGCAGGGATGATGTAGGTCTCAAAAGTAATTTTTATTTATCATCAAAATAGATGAGGAAACAGTTGAGATGCATAAAAATATCCACGTCCTACCAACATTTCATTTTTTTTTTCACAGTGCTTTTTATTTTTTAAACCAAAGCTGTACCTGATCAAAGTTAACCCAGGGCTTAAAATATGGAGATCTATCACAGAAGTATATTTACCTTCACGTTACTGGAACTGGACATTTTAACTAGTTTGTCTGGGCCGCTACTGAAGAATCTGTGGCCTCTTGGGCATTCATATTCAACACCAATGTATACACGAACATTCACTTCACCAGACTCTGAAAGCAAACAGCAAACATTTTTATACATACAAACCATACGCGAGAAACAAAATGTTTTACTAATTCCATATTGGTTACAACTGTTTCATAATTAACTCAGGTTCTCAAAATAATTCTGAAATATCACTGACCTTTTTGAATCCTTTTCTGTTTGGTCTTTTTGTTTGCTTCTCCCAGACCAGGCCATTTGTCTTTCTCCATACGCAGAGAGATATCCCAGGGCAATAGGAAATTACTGCCGTGGAAAAAACCAGGAAGGTCCAAACCTAAGACAGATTCAAAGATAGATATAGGTGCAGAGGGACATTTAATTGTAATAAATTTAATCAGGGATCATATATTGAAACAGATACAGAAATAGACACATATATTATAGTTGGTAGTTAATTCAAGGTTTGATACAATTCAACATTGCAAAAAGTGTTGAAGAAAAATAATGACAAGAAGTAAATTATCATAAAAAAAAAAATATTTTGTTTCCAAAATTTTCTGGATTTGGTAAATGGAAACTGAAACCGTGTGTGTGTGTGTGTGTGTGTGTGTGTGTGTGGCTTATAGGAGTGATTTATAGGTGCCGGAGTGGCTGTGTGGTAAGTAGCTTTCTTACCAACCACATGGTTCTGGGTTCAGTCTCACTGCTTGGCACCTTGGGCAAGTGTCTTCTACTATAGCCTCGGGCCGACCAAAGCCTTGTGAGTGGATTTGGTAGACGGAAACTGAAAGAAGCCCATTGTATATATGTATATGTATATATATATGTGTGTGTGTGTGTGTGTGTGTGTGTGTGTGTGTGTGTGTCTGTTCCCCGCAACATCGCTTGACAACCGATGCTGGTGTGTTTACGTCCCCGTAACTTAGCAGTTCGGCAAAAAGAGACCGATAGAGTAAGTACCAGGCTTCCAAAGATTAAGTCCTGAGATCGATTTGCTCGACTAAAGGTGGTGCTCCACACATGGACGCAGTCAAATGAGTGAAAAGAGTAAAAGAGTATATCTCAGGGCTATAGTAAGAGACATGTGCCCAGGATGCTGGCTGTGCAGTGGGACTGAACCCGAAGCTATGTGTTTGGTTGCAAAGCAAGCTTCTTAAGTGCATAGCCAAAGACCTTTCAGTATAACACACACACATATGTAGAACAATTGTACTCTCTCTCACACACATGTATTTGTGTACACACACACACACACCAAGAAATAAATGTAAATAAAAAGTGATATTATAGCCAAAGGGTAAAAAAATTGTAATTGGTTTCCTCACCTTGAGAGTGGACGTAGGAGCTGGTCTTGCCCAGTGCACAAAGTGACCATGATGAAAACTTTGGCAACAGTCCAGATGGAGAGTCTGAGTTAATCATATCAGGGAGGTATTCTGTTGTTGAATGTTGACGGTCAAATACTCGTTCGACATCTACAGAGGAAAAAAACAAAGTATTAAATTAATACATGAAAGTTAAAAAGTCATCTAAATATCCATCTATCTTCTTCGCCCATTAATCCTATAGATCTCAGGCACCTCCTCCACAGGTCTCTATCAAAAGCATCCATCGTCTTCACCCTCTATTCCTGGAAGGGTAAAGTGGGTAGAGATCTAAAGCACCTTCTCAACAGGGCTCTATTAAAAGCAACTGTCATCATCTTCACCCACTATTCTTGAAAGGGTCAAGCAGGGGTATAGATCTCAAGCACCTCCTCCACAGGGCCCTATCAAAAGCATGGGTTGGATGGTTCGACTGGGGACTGGGAAGCCAGGAGGCTGCACCAGGCTCCAATCTGATTCCGGCAGTGTCTCTACAACCCTAACCACTGGGCCATTGCGCCTCCACAGCAAACCAGGATACATGACAAAGAACAGGAAGCCCACTCAATATGCATTATGAAATGTTGTGGTTTTCTCAAGCGATAGGGGTTGTTTAAAAATGGCAAGGAAAAAATTTGTTTTTTTTAAAAGTTTTTATTTACCTGGCTGTGTTAAACGGATCTCTTGTGGGTGGCTGTTACTAGCTTCAGCAAGACTTTCTGTATTCATATTAGTAGACGCAAAAAGATCACTGCTTCCTGATTGACCTGCAGCAGACAAAATAAACATCTAATTAAATTCAAATTACGACAAACGTAAACAAACAGACGAAGTTTGCTTTTAGAAGCGTTGAGATGTCTTAGAAAGTTAAAGAAGTGATTTTTAAATTCTCAAACGCAGGATAATGCTAATAATATAGCCTGGACAGGATAAACTACCCCTATTTTGCAGAAAAAAGTGTAGGTGGTTAACTGTGGACTCGAACTCACATCTCTGTGATTACGCATATACATGTATATACATACGTTACACACACACACACTATCTCCCTCTAACTTTATTGAAATTTTGAAGATACAAGATAATGCATAATTAATTGGAAATAATGGGAATAAATATTACATTTAACAGAGTAATCTGAATGCTAAAGGGCCAGGGAGGAAAAACATGATACAAAAGTGTGACAAATACAGTGACCCATTTCAGATGTGATGAGACTAGAACCTTACCAAGACTTAGTGCTAAGCTGAGGTTTCCAACTCCATGTGTGATGTCGCCTTTAGAACCTTCTCGAAGATTGATGTTGCTGGGTTTGACAAGAGGAGATGGTTGAAAGCTGTCTGTCCCTGGTTTAAACACTGGTAGTTCAATATGTTGCAAACTGAGACAGCAGCTTTTTTCCAAGCTGTCATAGAATTCAAAATTTGCTGCCTGGCAATGAATTAAAAAAAAAAATATTCCAAGTCAATACATTTTGTATTCAACAAGGTATTGAACACTAAACTCGGCTTGCGAAGACCTGTTGGGGCAAGCAAAAGCGAAATCGTGATGGCACCTGTATCGGTAAATCACTAAGAGCACCGTCCGAGCGTGATCGTTGCCAGAGCACCAGCTGTCTGGCTTTCGTGCCGGTGGTACATAAATAACACCATTTGAGCGTGACTGTTACCAACGTTGCCTACCTGGCACTTGTACCAGTGGCACGTGAAAAGACATTCAAGCGAGTTCGTTGCCAGTACTGCTGGACTGGCCCTTGTTCAGGTGGCACGTAAACTACACCATTTCAAACATGGCCGTTGCCAGTACCTCCTGACTGGCTTTCGTGCCGGTGGCACGTAAAAGCACCCACTACACTCTCTGAGTGGTTGACGCTAGGAAGGGCATCCAGCTGTAGAAACTCTGCCAGATCAGATTGGAGCCTGGTGCAGCCATCTGGCTCACCAGTCCTCAGTCAAATCGTCCAACCCATGCTAGCATGGAAAGCGGACGTTAAACGAGGATGATGATGATGATGATGATGAAGGTATTGTTACCCACTAGCAGATAATCAAAGTTTAAGACTATGCATGTATGTGTGAAGGTGCTAGCCCTGGCGAAAGACTGCACCAGACCTCTGTGTCTGTTTTGGCATAGATTTTATGGCTGGATGCCTTTCCTAACACCAACCACTCTCCAGAGTGGACTGAGTGCATTTTTCATGGCCCCAGCACAGGTGAGGTCAGTTCTGGCATGGTTTTTACAGCTGGATGCCCTTCCAAATGCCAACCACTTCACAGTGGACTGGATGCGTTTTATGTGGAATCAGCACTTGCAAGGTGACCAAGTAACTTGCAAGATAAAGAATCTGTGAGCAGGGAGGAGGCACTGGTGGGGGTGATGGAAGGTTATAGTGTAACAGAAAGAGACAGGAAGATCAGGAACGAAACATAATATCAGTAAAAGTTACCTCATGGTTGAATGGGTCTTCTTTGTCAGCCTGTTTCCGTCCACAGTTGCAGGCAGCTTTTGTCTTCAGCTGGCTAGAGTGATACATCACAGGGAGGTGCTTGTTCTCCTCAGTTTCAATGGCATCGGGAAGTCGATGTAACTGACAAAACAAGGTCAAATGTCAATAAACGGTTATTGTTTCACCTTTGACATGTAATGCCAAAATAGTCTAAGAGATTACACTGGGCTCACATTAGGCAAGAAGATGAAAATTTTTTTGGCCCATGACACTTCATGTACCCCAAGTAATGCATGCGTAAAGCTTGGATGAAATCGGTTGAGTAGTTCTCTATTTTTAGTGATGCACACATACAGATAGACAGAGACACAGGAAGGGTATCCAGCTGTAGAAACTCTGCCAAATTAGATTGGAGCCTGGTGTTGCCATCCGGTTTCACCAGTCCTCAGTCAAATCGTCCAACCCATGCTAGCATGGAAAGCGGACGTTAAACGATGATGATGATGATGATATAAACATAATTAAGGGATCAGCAACAGTTGCTTCACCACATACCGAAATTTAGAAATAGCAGTTAAAGTGCTAATTCTACTACTATAAAGGCCCAACAAGGAGACTTATTGTAGTAGTAGAATTAGCACTTTAACTGCTATTT
>NC_068994.1:7761941-7779455 GCF_001194135.2 Octopus bimaculoides
CAGGAAGGGTATCCAGCTGTAGAAACTCTGCCAAATTAGATTGGAGCCTGGTGTTGCCATCCGGTTTCACCAGTCCTCAGTCAAATCGTCCAACCCATGCTAGCATGGGTTGGACGATTTGACTGAGGACTGGTGAAACCGGATGGCAACACCAGGCTCCAATCTAAATTTGGCAACCACTCAGAGAGTGTAGTAGGTGCTTTTACGTGTCACCTGCATGAAGGCCAGTCAAGCGATACTGGCAACGGCCACGCTCGAAATGGTGTCTTTTATGTGCCACCCACACAAGCCTTATATACTCAGCTATAAGTTGCATTTTTTCCTCCCTGAAATTTTCACCTTAAGTTGGGTGCGCGACTTATAAGTGCATCCTATAAAAACATCTGCACAATATTTTCTAGGTACAAGCCCTGTCCGAAGTTCCGATACTTGGAATAACCGAGAAGGATAACATTTTACATTGTAAATAACGGTTTCTAAAATGCATGGACTTAATAGGATAACAGTTGTTGTAAGACATCTTCAGTTTACTGAAAGCTCGGTTACCGAACAACAACTATGTCGGCACGATTCCAAATCGAACTTTGCTCTCCAGCATCAAAAAGGTCACTGTGTCTTATAGTCAGGTCAATGATAAAATTTCCAATTTGAACCTTGTAAGTTGGGGGTACATCTTATAGTCAAGTATATGCGTTATATAGGAACATTATGTATATAAAGATAGAAAAGCTCCTCACCGGGTTCACACAGTGCTGTCCAGTTAGACTGATCTCTTCACACAACTGCCTCCCACTCTTCCACCACTTCTCGCAAGCCTCTTCCAACTGACACAGGTATTTCTTATATGCAGCACCTCGAGCATACTGAGCAAAAACCCTCTTGGCTTGGTTGAACTGAAATGAAGAAAAGAGGAAGAATAACAAAGAGATTGGATTGGTTTGTTTGGAGATGATGGCCGAGAGAGAGAGAGAGAGAGAGAGATATCTGGGGTAATACTGCAGTTAGGATGGAGTCAGCTTTGAAATAGTAATATAGCAAGCAAACTGGCAGTTATTTCAGTTCTATATTTAAGAGATGAGGAATTATGTACATTATTTACATTTGACGGATATTTGTCCTCATCTTGTTTGTTGTTAACACAACGTTTCGGCTGATATACCCTCCAGCCTTCATCAGGTGTCTTGGGGAAATTTCGAACCTGGGTTCTCATTCCTAAGGTATTTTTCGATGATATTATTATTATTATCATTATTCAGGTCACCACCTGGAATCGAACTCGGAATCTTGGGGCTAGTAGCCCGCACTCTTTACCACTACGCCATATGCCCATGGGCATATGAATAATAATAATAATAACAACAACAATATCGAAAAATACCTTAAGAATGAGAACCCAGGTTCGAAATATCCCCAAGACACCTGATGAAGGCTGGAGGGTATATCAGCCAAAACGTTGTGTTAACCACAAACAAGATGAGGACAAATATCCATCAATTATAAATATATATGTATGTGTGTTTGTGTGTCTGTGTTTGTCCCGCCAACATCGCTTGACAACCGATGCTGGTGTGTTTACGTTCCCGTAACTTAGCGGTTCGGCAAAAGAGACCGATAGAATAAGTACTAGGCTTCCAAAGAATAAGTCCTGGGGTCGATTTTCTCGACTATAAAGGCGGTGCTCCAGCATGGCCACAGTCAAATGACTGAAACAAGTAAAAAGAGTATAACAAACTCACCTTGGAGAGATGGTAGCTATTCGTGTAGTGGGTTG
Source organism: Octopus bimaculoides (assembly GCF_001194135.2). Lineage (NCBI taxonomy): Eukaryota > Metazoa > Mollusca > Cephalopoda > Octopoda > Octopodidae > Octopus > Octopus bimaculoides. Next base: position 7,763,713 of record NC_068994.1, read on the forward strand.
GCAGGCCTTCTTGATATGCAGTCTCCGCAACAGGTAGTACTTTGTTACAACGACTGTGGAAAACAACACCAAAGTAGACAAGATTAGCAACAACAAAATGATTATAACAAAAATAACAACATATGAAACGCTGTATTTGTTTATTCTTTTACTTGTTTCAATCATTGGATGGCAACCATGCAGTGCTACCTCCTGAAAGGGATTAGTTATATCACCTGCAGTACTTATTTTACAAAACCCTTTGTCACATTGTTGACTTATGGGGAAGTAAACAAACTAACACTGGCTACCAAGTAGGGGGTGGGACAAACACAAAGATACATAGAACACACAACCGCTAAGTTACAGGGATGTAAACACACTAACATCGGTTGTCAAGTGATGGTGGGAGACAAACACAGACACATACACAATGGGCTTTTTTCAGTTTCCATCTACCAAATCCACTCACAAGGCTTTGGTTGGCCCGAGGATATAGTAAAAGACACTTGCCCAAGGTGCCATGCAGTGGAACTGAGCCTGGAACCAAGTGGCTGGGAAGCAAGCTTCTTACCAAACAGCCATCTTTATTGGAATGGTGTTTCTTGAAGCAAATAAAGCTATAAATAAGAGTATATAAGTATTGGGTTAAAAACCCTTTGGACAGAAAAAGCACATGCATGTGTGAGTGCACGTGTGCATTACTGTCCTTGCCTTGATATCACGTGACCCTTTGTTTCCAATCTTCTGTGGAAACATGTCTGGCCATAGGGAAGGAAATATCGAATTGCTTGGAAACAGAATGGAGTTGTTAAGAAGAAAGGCATAGAAAATTCACCTCAAACAAATTCCATCTGATCCATGCAAACATGGAAAAGTGGATGTTAAAACAATGATGATGATGGTGAACAACAAAGAAAAAAATGATCGGGAAGAAAAAGAGAAGGGTAAGAAGGAGAGGTAGGGGTGGGTGTGGATCTAAAAAAAAAAACACAAATATTTTTTTTAATAAATAAATAATATTTCTTATTTCTTTATTGCCCACAAGAGGCTACATACAGAGGGGACAAACAAGGACAGACAAGGGACTAAGTCGATTGTATCAACCCCAGTACGTAACTGGTACTTAATTTATCGACCCTGAAAGGATGAAAGGCAAAGTCGACCTCGGCGGAATTTGAACTAAGAACATTAAAGACAGATGAAATACCGCTAAGCATTTCGCCCGGTGTGCTAACGTTTCTACCAGCTCGCCGCCTTCATTATTTAATAAATAAATAATATTTCTCCTTACTTCTCTGAGAATCTAATGTCTACATCAAGCTTGGTCCTCATCTTATTGAAGAAGCTTTGCGCTTTGGCATCTGACAGTTCATTAAAATATAATTGGTAAAGCTTTGATGCCAAGGTAAACCAAGTGCTAGCCGTGGCCATCTGAAGAGAGGGAGATAAAAAAAAAACAAAGAGATTATTTGTTGTGTAGCTATAAAGGGTTAAAAAAAAAAAAAATCTGAAGTACAGGCATACTTTAATGTGCATTGCTTCGAATTAAATCTTTATATTTTTAAAAATGTATTTTTGTTTTACGCAATTTCTTGGAACCAACTGTCAACTAAATTGAGGTATACTCTTTTACTCTTTTACTTGTTTCAGTCATTTGACTGCGGCCATGCTGGAGCACCGCCTGAATTTAGAAATTTTGTTTGACACCCGTTTCTGTCTTCATTCCTGATCTTTCTCTCTCCAGCCAGGTAACCTTGTACTTCCTCTTCAGCAAGGCACCTGTATCTGTCTCACTATAACCTTTTCATCGTCACCTCCTCCAATGCCTCTTCCCCTCTTAAAAGTTTTTGTCTTGCAAGTACTTGGTAACCCTGTCAGTGCAGGTGCCACTTAAATGCACTCAGTCCACACTGTAAAGTGGTTGGTGTTCGGAAGGGCATCCAGCTGTAAAAACCTTGCCAAAACTGACCTTGCCTGTGCTTGTACCACCTAAAAAGCACTACTCACCCTGCTTGTGCTTGTGCTACATAAAAAGCACTAAGTCCACTCTGCTGAGTGGTTGGTGTTAGGAAGGGCATACCACTGTAAAAAAATCCTGCCAAAACAGTCACAGAAGTCTGGTGCAGGCTTTGGCCTAGCCAGCTCTTATGGTACCGTCCCACCCATGCTAGCATAGAACACGGATGTTAAATGATGGTGATGTTAACTGTGCTGGTGCCATGGAAAACGCACCCAGTACACTGTGTAAAGTGGTTAGCATCAGGAAGGGCATCCAGCCATAGAAACCATGCCAAAACAGACGACTGGAGCCTAGTGTAGCTCTCCAGCTTACCAGTTCTTACTGAACCATCCCACATCTGTTTCTCCAAAGGTCAGACATGTTTTTCACAGAGGACTGGAAATGAACAACATTGCTTATTTGATGGTCATGCTCATTTATAACCATAACATGACGTCAAGACAGTTGCATACATACACATACAAATGTATATACATGACGGGCTTCTTTCGGTTTCTGCTGAACAAATCTTTGTCTTGCAAATTACTTGGTGGCCCTACCAGTAATGGTGCCACATAAAAAGCATGCAATCCACACTGTAGAGTCAGTGGTTGGCATTTGAAAGGGCATACCGCTGTAAAAAAACCATGCCGAAACAGACAGCAAAGCCTGGTACAGTCTTCTGTCTAACCAGCTCCTGTCAAACTGTCCAACCCATATCAGCATGGAAAGCAGTTGTTAAATGATGATGATGATGAAATCTGCTCACAAGGTCTTGGTCGGCCTGGGGCTACAGTACAAGACACTTGTCTATGGTGCCAAGCATTGGAACTGAACTCAAGTCTGCACGATTGAGAAGCAAGCCTTTTAACACACAGCCACTCCTGCACCTATAGTTAAATATATTTAAATGACCTTAAGCCAAAGCTGTAAACTTGTAGATCTGTCCAACCCATTGTCAAGATAAGCATTAACCATTTTGGGGCAGTAGGGAGTAATGTAAACAATAAAATGATAAAAATAAACCAAAACATGATGTAAATCTATGCACCCACCTCGAACAATGCTGGCACCTGCCTTTTACCGACATTGTCATCAAAACCTTTATTGAATGCCAGCTCAATATGAGGCCAGAGAAAGTCGTGAAAGCTGTTATCAGACGATGAACATTTATTGAGAGACGTGGTATGGCTGAGGTTGTCACTACGACCGGGACTACCTTGGTTGGTGCGACGACTCGTTTGATAGCTTTTACCTTTCATGGGTTCTGAGAAAAAAATGAAAAATGGAAAAAAAAAAAAAAAAAAATGAAGCTTAAAAATAATACATTGGAAATCAGACCCATTCACTCAAAATTTCATTATCCTTAATTGCAGAAAGCAACTTTATATACCAATCTATCTTTTGTTAATGAATGTCATCGCTCCCCCTGATGAAGAGGATTATCCTGCAAGAACCCTGTGCCAATGCCATGTAAAAGAGCACTCGTGCCAGCACCATGTATGGGAAATTGTGCTGGAGCTACGTTAAATGCATCCAGCACACACTGTAAAGGGGTTGGCATTAAGAAGGGCATCCAGCCATAGAAACTGAGCCAAACCAGACTGGAAGTTGATGCAGCTCTTGTGCTTGTCAGTTCTGGTCAAACCATCCAAACCATGACAGCATGCTCCAGCATGGTTACTGTCCATTGACTAAAACAAGTATGAGGTCTGATCCAAAAGTATCAGAACCGATGCTATGAAAAGAAAACTGCAATACATATCAATTCGGCATTTAATCCTTTTGAGACACATGGGGTTTTGGGATGTGTAGCCAAAAAGACAAACCATTTTTTTTCTATTGAGATACATCTACTGAAAGACAATCTCTGATTGGCTGTTACACTTCAAAACCAACCATTCACAATTTTTTTCCATTGGGTCGATGGATTGGCCTCAAACTCCTTTCAGCTTGTATCACTTGGGCTGGGTGTCCCAAGAGGGTTAATCTACATTGAATTAACCCTCTTCTGAAATTACACACTTTATCCAGTGGCGTTTCCATTGACGGAAGCATTCCTGGAACTCCATTTTTATGACAGCAGACAGCTGCCTCACTGCATTCTCTTGGATTTTGTCTTGAAATCTTGTTGCTTTCAAGCTTTGATTTCAGGGCCAGAGCCACAGACCCACAATTCATCACTTGTACTGACAGTTTTCAAAAAGTCTACACTTTCCTTGATATAATCGAAAAGATCCTGTACAGCTGAAACTCAATCTTCTTTTTGAGACAACCACACTCTACACACTTTGCTCCCAGGCAATGCTATAAACAACAAAATTAAGCGACAATGTTATAACTTAGTATGTGTGACAAATTTCAAGGTCAATCTGCACCAAGCGGCTTCATTCTGTATACTTTAGCTCTGTTACCATAGCAACGTTCCAACACCTTTTTTTTCTCCAGATACCTTGTAAAAGACAGATAACATTATTGAGAAACTTACCTCCATCTTTATTTACTGTGTGGGTGTTTCGTAGTTGCAGGAGGAAGTAGGCGACAGGATCACTGCTGTCGGATCGTCGGCTGTTGATGTACACAAACTCTTGGTTGGCTGGCACAGCAAACAGTGAATTGTTACTGCAGACAAGAAATAAATAATTAGAAATATTTGTATATCCCTTTGAACATGTTACTGGTTCATTTTCACTCTTTTCCCCAAATACAAGTAGCTATTTTCTATGGATGGATGCTTTTCCTGTCACCACTCTTTACCTTAAGGTGGTGCTCTAGCATGGCCACAGTCAAATGATTGAAACAAGTAAAAGAATACACACACACACACACGTCATCCATATCACTAACGCTGAGACTAGAGTAACAACTGAACTGGTGATGTGATACAAGATTTACCAGTATTAAAATGGAAACAGAAAGCTCTATCTGTTGTACAACTATACCTGATATTTGTGATCACACGAGACTTTCTCAGCAGACGATAAATCTGATCCTCCATAGCATGCTGCAGTCGTTTCAGTGGAGGGTTACGCTGAAATAAGAAACAAAAATATGAAGTAAGGTGCCAGCATGGCTATGTGGTCAAGAAGTTTGCTTCCCAACCACATAGTGGCAGGTTCAGTCCCACAGCATGGCATTTTGGGAACATGTATTCTAGTATAACGCTGGCAGGTTAAAACCTCAAGAATCAATTTGGTAGACGGAAACTGAAAGAAGCCCATTGTGTGTGTGTATTATTATTACTATTATTTAAAACAGTTTGATTCAGTCCAATGCAATTTTAAGTTCCATAGGTTTCTTGCAGTTGCAGGTGCCAGATGAAACTGTTTAAATAATATATGTAAGTCTTACTAAATGTGTTGAGTGCTTCTTGCTTTTGTTTGTCCACTCACCCTTATATACGAATCACAAATTCCCCAAGGTAGATGACCCTGCTCAATCAGACAAATCACAAATCCCATCAGGTAGATGGCCCTGCATGATCTGTAGAAAAGGTGTAGCTAGAAATTCCATAAGATGTACTTGGTGCAAGCTATGGATACATAAGAAGTGCAGCAATATCAGAGGAAGGTTAACAGGGAAAATAGTTTTTTGTGTGTGGTAGGTGCAGAAGTATAATTAATACTAAAATTGTGAAGAAAATAGACTCCATCAAATGCCAAAGGGGAAAGCTAGAAGTAGTTGATAACCAACAATGACCACAGCTATGATTTCATATGGCTTGACGGGTCTTCTCAAGCACAGCATATCACCAAAAGTCTTGGTCACTAATCATTGCCTCCATGAGGCCCAACGTTTGAAGATCATGCTTTGAAGAAGTTGATAAGCCAGTAGTGTGGGTGGATGCTCTGAGAGTGTAACTGCTAGAATAAAAATAGGTTGGGTAAAGTTCAGAGAGCTCTTACCTCTGTTGGTAACAAAAAGCCTCTCCCTCAGAGTGAAAGGCAGATTGTATGAGGCCTGTGTGTGAAACATGCATACACACAATATATATATATATATATATATATATATATATATATATGGCATCCAACCATAGAAACTATGCCAAATCAGACTGGATCCTGGTGTACCAGTTTCAGTTAAACCATCTAACCCATGCTGGCATGGAAAGCAGATGCTAAATGACGATACATACTGACACACAAAATAAACATCGCTGCATGGGGTGATGGAGGTTACTGGTCCTTTCCTTACCTGAGATCGAGGTTTCATATCATTGTCTTCGGATGAAATATCAAGCAATGTGGTCTGGAAGACAAACAGCACTCGAGGTGAACACGGCCGGGCACTCAGGTACCATTCCTTAGAAATGTGGAGCCCTTGCAGCTGTTCACTCATCACACTTAGTAACTGGACCCTGAAATTAGCAACAGAGTGTCTTAATAACAGTAACAACAAATTAATATGAAAAGACAGCATTTATTATGGTGAAGTCTCATAAGCTATATAGAGGTCATAAATAAAAAAAATATAAATGCGCCCTTTTAAAGCCTAGCCAGGCTCATGGGCCCGGCTTCCCGGTTTCGATGGCGTATGTGTTCCCTAGCTGGACGGGACGCTAGTCCATCGCAGCGTTACTCATTCCTACAGCTGAGTGGACTGGAGAAATGTGAAATGAAGTGTTTTGCTCAAGAACAACGCGTCACCCAGCAAATTATCTGCTGATGTATGCTATTTGCCATGAACTCATTATTGTGAACAACTGAATCAATTTCTTCAATTCTTTTAAAACGCACTTATTTATTCCAGTGTTTACTCTCCTGTAACTTAGCAGTTCAGCAGAAAAGACCAATAAAGTACAATATTTAAAAAGTATGACCTGGGATCAATCTTATTTCTTTATTGCCCACAAGGGGCTAAACATAGAGGGGACAAACAAGGCCAGACAAAGGGATTAAGTCGATTACGTCGACCCCGGTGCGTAACTGGTACTTAATTTATCGACCCCGAAAGGATGAAAGGCAAAGTCGACCTCAGTGGAATTTGAACTCAGAACGTCACGGCAGACAAAATACCGATAAGCATTTCGCCCGGTGTGCTAACGATTCTGCCAACTCGCCGCCTTAATCAATCTGTTTAACTAAATCCTTTGAGGTAGTGTTCCAGCATAGCCATGGTCCAATGACTGAAACAAGTTAAAGATAAACAGACATGTTGTTGTTAAGCCCTAGGTCATCTCTGATCAAACAGGCCTATCGTTGAAAGAATTCAGCCATGATTGTTATGATTAGCTAATATATAGATTTCTTTTCCCGAGAGAGTAGGACGTGTTTTGAGGGAACTTGGCTGTTTCAAGCAACATCCTCAGTTCTAGAAGTACAAAATGACAGGATGGTCATGGAGGGAGCATCTCATCATACATAGGTCTGCTATGGATATAAACATCATCAACAACAACAAAACCAACTTTACTTTCCATTCTTTGAAGTTAAACAGAATATGTAAGAAGCAATAGGCTGTACCTGAGAGTATCCAAGATCCGAAAAATCCGGATAAAGCTTGTATCAAAGGAACTGCCAGGGTGAACCAACTGAAAAGAAAAGCACCAATATATACGACATTGAATGTTCGAAATGAGTAGATAGACAGCCGACAACTGATGAAGGGTTCTTTCTCTGTGGTTACTTGTCCTGTTTGCCATTTTTTTCTCTCATTTATGTATTTAATTCGTTTGTTTTATGCGAGAAATCAAAGTTTCATAAAAAAGATTCCAGTTAATAGAATTATGGGAGGTTTAAACCAGCCAGATCTGGCCTCTCACACCTATACAACAATGTCATTCTAAAAATGAACAATTACATGATCAAAATCTTGAAACCACAGGAGTGGCTGTGTGGTAAGTAGCTTGCTAACCAACCACATGGTCCCGGGTTCAGTCCCACTGCGTGGCACCTTGGGCAAGTGTCTTCTACTATAGCCTCGGGCCTACCAAAGCCTTGTGAGTGGACTTGGTAGACAGAAACTGAAAGAAGCCCGTCGTATATATATGTATATATATATATATATATGTATGTGTGTGTGTATTTGTGTGTCTGTGTTTGTCCCCCCTAGCATTGCTTGACAATGTTGTGTTTATGTCCCCGTCACTTAGCAGTTCGGCAAAAGAGTCCCGATAGAATAAGTACTAGGCTTACAAAGAATAAGTCCTGGGGTCGATTTGCTCGACTAAAGGCGGTGCTCCAGCATGGCCACAGTCAAATGACTGAAACAAGTAAAAGAGTAAATAAGGATTACATTTCACAGAGTAATCTGAATGCTAAAAAGTTAAAACAGATTAGTGGATGCATTGCACTCTGATGCAAAATAATACACACATACTGGTGTAGAACATTAAAAGCAGTCAAGTTTTCGGAACGTTCTAGGATTCTAAATATTCTAGACAGGCCTCAAAAATAGTAACACACAAGTAGGTTATCTCAGTGGGAAAAAAAGAAATAACTTGCAACATTCAACATTATCTCTAGAAAAAAGAAAAAAAAGGATAAAAATGTAGAATGGTCAGTTGGAACACCTTTGTTCACAGATTTGCTCAACCAATATTGACCTGATGATAAACAAATATTTTTTTTTTTTTCCACCTGTTATGTGTTCGAACTGACCGGATCCAATGTTGCACACCTACCATAGAATTGAAATCTCAAAGGCTACGAGATAATGCAGGATTTACTCAAAATGAGGTGAATATAAATTAGCATTTCATTTGATAAAATAATCTGAATGCTAAAGGGTGAACAGATGTTAGAACTTAATAGCAAGTCAGTTATCTCAATTCCACAGAACGGTTTGCAAACTGTAACAACAGTAAGGCTGACTTACCAGAACAATATGAGAAATGCAGAATAAGAGAAGCCAGGTTTTGGCATGATGAAATTCCTCCGTCTCCCAGATGGTGTGAAAATCCTTTAGAAAAAAAAGAAAAAAAAACAAATAAATATATTACAAAAATCAAGTTAATGATGATGATAATATTGATAAATAGAGAATTATTTATTGCCTATATTATAACAGCAGCATATTGAGGATGGGGGTTAAGAGTTTATGAACAATAATGTCTAAATTCATAAAAAGGGAAGGCTATATGCTTTGTTGATGACACTAGAAGATCAAAACATATCCAGAGTGGTTCACAATACTTATCGCAGTGTACGTGTGTGGTCTTGAGTCCAGTCCCAGTGTGTAGCACTTTGAGCTTGTGTTTTCTATTATAGCCCTAGGCTGACAATTGAGCCTTGTAAATGGACTTGGTAGTTGGAAACTGAAAGAAGTCTTTCGTGTGTTTGTATGTATAATGTCTGTACGTGAGAGAGAGAGATAGATAGATAGAGAGAATGTGTGTGTGTCTGTGTGTACCTTTGTCTTAGGTACTTGATTTGCAAACTCCTTATCAATGGTCCATAGATATCCTCTTGTATTTTTATAAGCACATTGGTGACCAGAGGGCAGCTGATTTCCACAACAGAACACTTTCTTTTCTCCTTGTGGCCCCACATGATATCTAACCAGTTGTGTTTTAGCTTGGTGTCAGTACAGTCAACTTTGTCTGTAGCCGTTTTCTTTTTAGTTATCCGGTTCCAGATTGTTCTGGCCACCGCATCATACCTCACGTTATAATATCTACAAGACATTCTATTGCAGTTGACAATAATGTGGTTGATGTGTTCAGTCTTGGGTCTTACACAGCCTACATTTCTTGCTTATCAATGTTTCCTCCCTTTTATGTTGTAGGTACTTGGCAGGGGTCTCTTGTTCTTGAATTGCGATGGAGGTAGCCTTCGAAGTAGGATGTCATAAGCATGTCAGTACTCCATGCCAAAGCTTTTGAGATTTCTTCTATGGTTTATGTTTTTCGTGCCAAGTATCCATGTATTATCTTCTCAGTGAATTAGTCTGTATATTTTTTTTTGTTCTTTTGACACATGCACATACACACATGCCAAATCAAACTAGTGTCTGGTGCAGCCCCTCAGCTTACCAGCCCTGGTCAAACCCATCCAACCCATGCCAACATGGACAACGGACGTTAAATGATGATGATGAAAAAACGACGTACCTGCTGTGCAACATCAGTATCCAGCTTTTGGCACAAGGTTGCTAAACGGTAGCTGTCAAGCAACGAACTGTAATGGAGGTAGACTACATGATTTGATGTATCGTAGTAGTATTCTATTTCATCCTGGAAATTAAAAGAAGAGAAATATTACTTTAAATTTAACCTTTTTAATATTAATCTATCTGAAAGCTCCACACTTTAATTTTTTTGTAAGTGGCACCTGTGCCATTGGCATGGAAGAAACACTCTTCGAACTTTGGGCCTCACGGATGCAGTGCTAAGTGACAATATACTGTGCTTGAGAAGACAGGTCAAGCCAAGTGAGATTGTAGTCATGGCCAATATGGCAGCGTTTCATATCTGGCACCCATGCAAGTGGCACATAAAAACCACCCTTTGTACTTTGGGCCTCATAGAGGCAGTGACAAGTAACTGAGACCTTTGGCAATATATCATGTCAAGCCAAGTGAGATAGAATGTAATTGTAGCTGATGGCAGTGATTGGTAACTGGCACCAGTGCTGGTGGCATGTAAAAAGCACCCACTACACTCTTGGAGTGGTTGGCATTAGGAAGGGCATCCAGCTGTAGAAACCCTGCCAAATCAGAGTGGAAGCTGGTGAAGCTTCCCAGCTTACAAGTTTTCACTCAAACTGTCCAATTCATTCTTACCAGCAAGAATTGTATATGGTTGATGGCATAAGAATTTAGAGGCAAATAAAGATACGTCAGCATGCAAATATTGGGTTAAAGATACACACACACAATGACACTACCGAGAGACGGGGGGGGGGGGGGGAGGAGAGATATCCTAAACTGTCTGACAAAACTGTCAAGTGTAATAATTGTTTGGAACAAGAAAAAGAGCTGCCATACCTCAGCAATACCACTGATGTATGATTCATCCAAACTCTGCAATAGAAAAGAAAAATATAAGATAAGAAAGACAATAAGAAATTAGATAAATTGCTTTCATAAATGAATAAATCCTATACAATATCAACCCAGCCGAAATTGACTCAATTAACTCTTTAACATTTAAGCCATCCATATCCACCCTTAATATTCTGCCTGCTTTATGTTTGATCTGGCCTCTCACACTAGCTCAGCTATGCCATTCTAAATATGAACATTCACATCACTGAAATCTTGTAGCTATAACTTAACACTTAACTCAAAACAATGTAAGAAAGAAAAGAAAAATAAGCATTATATTTGACACGGTAAAATCTGATTATCTTCTTTTTACTTGTTTCAGTCATTAGACTGTGGCCATGCTGGGGCAATGCATGTGGTACTTATTCTATCAGTCTATTTTCTGTCAAATTGCTAAGTTACAGGGGATGTAAACAAACCAACACCAGTTATCAAGTGGTAAGGTGGGTGACACATCTTCCCCCTCTTACAGGTATGTGTGCTTCATTTAACCTCTTAACATATTACCCACTATATTTTCATTCAGAGATGTCTAGTAAATAAATATTTGAATGAAAACATACATTCACTGTACTCTGAGGCATATGTCACTTATTTCTAACCCCAAATACTTCGTTCATGATGTTATTCCCATTTTCTATCATTAACTACCATTTCTCTTAGTAACTTCATAATAAATAATAACCAATTCAAAATAATTTGTGTACTTATTCTTCCTTATATACAGATTCAAATTAATTAATAAAAATAATATTTTTTGCATGGACATTGAAAAAAATTTCTACGTTAAGGGGTTAAGCTCTTTGCTCCCTACAAAGTACAGGCCATTGATGACTTTTCTTCACTGGCCTTCACTCTGAGCTGTCCCTTTTTTGCTCCTCTCAAGTTGCACCCTTGTTTTTTAGCTCCAATTTTGCTGCACTGAATCAGACGTTTCCTTGAAGGAGGGCCTTCCTCTTTCAGGTTTTGTTGGGTTTGAATCATCATCAATGTGAGCTGTCCCTTTTAGTTTCTCTCAAGTTGGGTCCCTACTTTTTAGCTCCAATTTTGCTGTACTGCATCAGATGTTCCCTTGAAAGAAGGCCTTCTCTCAGGTCTTATTGATTTTGAATTGTCATCGGTGCTTCTAAAACTTTGCTTTTTTTCTAGGTAGGAGTACTGACTCTACACAAACCCATTTTCACCTCTGGCAAGATGCGGTCCATATTTGTCTGGCCTCTGTCTTTTGACTCATCCAGGCATGGGAGACTATCGGGAGCTTGTACAACCCTGGCATAGCACTCCAGGTTATCGAGGCACACAAGCCATCACACTGCAACAAGGACTGGACCTTGTGATAGACATGTACATGAGAGCCAGAGTAAAATTTTTGGGAGAATGACTGTTAGTTGTCTCCCCTCTTCAAGATACCCCTGTAACATGGTGAGAGGGAGATTTGCATAAGTGTTGCCACAGATATTGTGGTCAGTATACAAAACACCGCATCTTACCCAATCCTCTAATAGTTATGTCTATCCCCAAAAGGAAGAACAGCATAAAGATTTCTTATTGTCCACAGCAGAGGTTCTCATGCATTCGAAATTGAAACATAGCACTAAAAGATTTCCACATTTCTGTTCTAAATAGCTTGATCTGCAAGAAATAGCAACTAAATCTCACTCAAGTTACACTGTACATTTTAAAAAGGATGTACTTTTGATAATGAAATCCTCACTATACACTCATCACCATTATTTTTAACATCTACTCTTCCAAGATGGAATTTGTTGAGGCAAATTTTCTACAGCAGGATGCCCTTCCTGTTGCCAACCCTAATCCGTTTACAAAGCAAGGTAATATTTCTTCATAGTGAGACATGTTATGGAAGATTGGAATCAAAGGACACCGCTTGCATGACAGGGATACTCGTTTACAACTATCGCATGAAGTCAAGACAAGAAGAGTAAAAACACACACATCTAGCTATGTATCTCTGTCATCACCATTCTATCTATCTGTTATGGGAGAATCCTGACTCCCACCCCATGTGACTGAAGGTGGACTAATTGATTACAATAAATAAGAACTGAGTGAACTTTGAGGGGATACTTGACGGTGTTAATTCAACCATGGTAGTTTAACATGTTGGTAGTTTACTCTTTTACTTGTTTCAGTCATTTGACTGCGTCCATGCTGGAGCACAGCCTTTTAGTGGAGCAAATCGACCCCAGGACTTATTCTTTGTAAGCCTAGTACTTATTCTATCGGTCTCTTTTGCCAAACGGCTAAGTTACGAGGACACAAACACACCAGCATCGGTTGTCAAGCGATGTTGGGGGGACAAACACAGACACACACACACATACATATATACGACGGGCTTCTTTCAGTTTCCGTCTACCAAATCCACTCACAAGGCTTTGGTCGGCCCGAGGCTATAGTAGAAGACACTTGCCCAAGGTGCCACGCAGTGGGACTGAACCCAGTACCATGCGGTTGGTAAGCAAGCTACTTACCATACAGCTACCCCTGCGCCTATTTAACTGTGAATACAGAGTATCGTACCTGAGCTTGAGTAGTTCAGAGTGCGTTCTGTGTTAACATTTATTTCTGCAATAGGCTATTTTTAGATGACTACAACCAACTATTTATTTGTGTAATACCATTTTACACCAGACGTGTATACCCATGTAATAACACTATCTATACACAGATGATCGAGCATCTTTCAGTTTCCATCAACCAAAATCCGCTCACAAAGCTTTAGCCAGCCCAAGGCAACAATAAAAGACAGTCGGGCAAGATGTCATGCAGTGGGACTGAACCCAAAGCCATGTGGTTGGGATGCAAGGTCCTGAACCACACAGCCATGCCTCTGCCACAGTACGCATGAAGATAAAGAATAAAGCATGGACCGGATATTGGACCATAGGTCTGTTCAATTATGGTCCAGCTGGGATCTAAACAAGCTGAAATTTAATTTAAAAAAAACAAGAAATTAGTGGATTTTGTTGGCTCACCTTAAAAACATCTTTGCCAATGGAAGGATTCAGCAGACTGGCTTTTGAAGAAAAAGCACTGTATCTGCTTTTCCCAATAATGGACACAACACATACTTTAGAATTCTTTTGTGCCAAGTTACTGCAAAATAACAAAGAAATACAGAATTATAGCATTGAGAATTTCCAAGACTGACTCTTCTTATTTCTTTATTGCCCACAAGGGGCTAAACATAGAGGGGACAAACAAGGACAGACAAAGTTATTAAGTCGATTACATCGACCCCAGTGTGTAACTGGTACTTAATTTATCAACCCTGAAAGGATGAAAGGCAAAGTTGACTTTGGCGCAATTTGAACTCAGAACATAACAGCAGACGAAATACCGCTAAGCATTTCGCCCGGTGTGCTAACGTTTCTGACAGCTCGCCGCTTTCTTCTGACTGACTCTTATTCACCAGAGAACCTGGTTTCAGGAAATAAACTGATTGTTTTGATACCAGCCCATGTGAGACTGCCTGAGATTCTTTGATACAAACTTCAAGTGAAGTGATTAAAATAAAAACCTTTCGTCAAAATTTCATGTTAAGTTCCAAACCTCAATTTTATCATCACCATCGTCGTTTAATGTCCGCTTTCCATGCTGGTAAAGGTTGGATGGTTTGACTGAGGACTGGCGAGCCAGAAGGCTGCACCAGGCTCCAATCTAACCTGGCAGAGTTTCTACAGCTGGATGCCCTTCCTAAAAGTTATTTTACTAGATTCATTGTTTATTTTAACATCCACTTTTCCGTTCTAGGATGGAGCGGATGGAATTTATTGAGGTAGGTTTTCTATGGCTAGATGTGCTTCTGAACCCGGAACCATGTGGTTGGTAAGCAAGCTACTTACCACATAGCCACTCCTGCGCCTATAATTATACTGTACTAAGTTTCTATCTTTATTTAAGATGGTAGGATGTGATCTGGGGGAAATTTAGATGCTATTTCAGGCAAATCATATAGCGGCTTCTCCACATGAAATGATAGCATCCATGCATGTCCACACATACCCAGGTATATCGATTTTTGGTTCTAAACTCATTACCAATTACTGATTTTTTCCTAATCAAAGGTAGTCACTTTGGTCAACACTATAATTAAATATCAGATTTACTTAAAACAATTAAATGAAGTACGGTTACTTGTACATTAGTATAAACGATAAAATTTTATTAATACTGTATTGAGCAAGTACCATTAAACTAGGCTGGCAACTGCAGGGATTTGAAGTTCCTGCTGGCAGATTAGAGAGGATTATAAGCTGTATATATATTACACCTGTAATATATACACAAATTCATACACTTGGACATTTTTGAGATAGTATTGAAGGAGAGTTGAATGTGCTTTGGTCAATTAATTCTAATAGATTGAATTACAGGACAACTGAACCTATTCCATACTTTGACACAAGCTGTTAATTACTACCAGAACCTATTTGACTAAAGTCCAATTAAATAGTATTTTGTTATTCTGTTGTGTCTGGGGGGAGTCATTTTCTTATTGTGCCTTAAAATTTAACACACTCACCGGTAAAATTTCCACTTATTTCTTATTTTTATTTTGCTAAAATTTTCGTTACGTCTTGCAATAGTCAAGACTATTGAAAAGGTTGCAAGACGCAACGAAAATTTTAGGAAAATAAAAATAAGAAATAAGTGGAAATTTTACCGGTGAGTGTGTTAAATTTTAAGGCACAATAAGAAAATGACTCTCCTCAGACACAACAGAATATGCTTCAACACACGAAATCAC
>NC_068994.1:7783124-7784554 GCF_001194135.2 Octopus bimaculoides
TATATACAGGGTGTCCACAAAATCTGGGTACATGGAGTAAATAAAATCATGACATAAACAATTAGATATAAGAAATAATAATTTCTTAAAGTATGTGTTAATCCCCATGTACCCAGACTTTGTGGACACCCTGTATATATATGTATATGTGTGTGTGGATACTAAAATGTGGTGACATTTCGCCTTTGCTTATTTATACATATAACTGATGTAGATTTTTTTCTTTATACACGTTGTATATAAGAAAAAATGTAGATATTGGAGTGATTAAAACATTATAACAGTGCGTATATACATACATACATAGACGCATACATTACAAATCTGCACACATACATACAAAATACCCCGTTTTTGATGTTGAAATTCCAACGACGGAGCCTTGGATCTATGTTAGAAACCGGCTCTTTCTATATTGGCAAGAAATCTTGAAATAAAACTGGATAATGACACACACACACATTTATATGCATACACACATACCTATATATATACATATGTATATATAAATGTGTGAGCACCTATACAAGTGTGCCCTCCACTCCCGACTTTTGTTTCCTCATGACTTTCAGAAAAATGGCTATTTTTTAAATGAAATTTTCACAAATACCTTTCAGACGATGTAGATTACAATTATATTAGAATTTAATGTAGAAAAAATGGTTGGCACACACTCATATATCCTGAAATTTTGATGTGTTTGTGTGCGTGCGTATGTAAGTCTAGTTTGATGTGTCACTATGTATGTGTATGTGCGTGTGTGTATGTATGTATGTGTGTGTGCTCACCATTTTATATATATATAACGTTGACCACTAACGTGGACATTTAAAGTGCTAGAAATAGATCACATCTTGTGTCTACTAAGACCTAAATTGTTCTCAAAACGAAATTCAGCGGAATACCAAAGCGTAAGCGGGCTAGACATTTAAAATTACCGAAATAAAGCATTATTAAAACAGGAACTAGTTTCGAAATTACCATTCTTACCGAATGTCTGTTACCCTATGTTTTATATATATATGTATGTATATAATATATGTATATATGTTATATATATATATATATATATATATATATATGTGTGTGTGTGTGTGTGTGTGTGTGTGTGTGTATCAATCTCTCTCTATGTAGATTGATAGATAGTGAAGGAGAATAACAAAAAAGGATTAAAAAAGCGTAAAAATAATTGAAAATGAAACAAAATTGAAGTCAAAACACTAATAATTATCGAAAGTGGGTAGAAATAAACACTACGTAGTGTTGTAGTACTACCCTAGGGTATCTGAAGAAAGTTTAATGTGATTTCGGAATATAACGAGGAAAAATTCGGATCTTGGGAATTTTTCCGAAAGTCCTCTCTCCACCTCAAGATTTTCCCCACGAATTACTCTATAATCGTGATGTATGCCGTTTGAAAGGTATTTCAA
>NC_068994.1:7784830-7790655 GCF_001194135.2 Octopus bimaculoides
TTGTGCGGGGGGGGGATTTTCATCTCCGGGTCAAGATGTAAAAATTAACCGACACTTGTCCAAGTGCCATGCAGTGGGATTGAACGCGGAGCCAAGTGGTTGGAAAGATAAATTATAAGAAATACTGAGTAAGAAAGAGAGAGAGAGAGATAGAGAAAGAGAGAGAGAAAGTGTATAATGAGGTGGTGGTGGTGATAGTGACGGGGTGGTGGTAGTAGTGGGGGAGAGAGTTATGTCCCTTGTAACGGCGCGTAAATTTAAACGGTTCGAAAGCAGAAATTGACGTTAATCCATTTCCGCTATTTTCGATCACCTGAAAGGATTTGAATTAAGCTACTTGACACCATCCTCTCTTTCTCTCAACGATTTCAAATCCAACTTCTTTGACAACCTGTGACTTTTAGAAACGTGAATTTTTATATTCTTAAAATTACGCCGGCTGTCGTTAAGAAATTTAATCAACAAAAACAAATTCAACCACCTTGTGAAATAATTAGACAGAGCAGAAGGATTTTAAAACTTTATCTAATTGTTATTTTAATATTGATTTCTAAAAGAGAAAGATGACTTCACTTAAAAGAAAATACAGCACTAGGTTGTCTAAGGGTAAAATAAACACCGAAAGTACATTTAAAGCTCCTCATTTATCCGAAGCTGTCTTAAATCGCGTGAAGAAACGTCCACGAATTCAGCTGGGAGATACTACAAATGGAACCAAGGTAATCCATCTAAATTCTCTAAGGGGGATACTTTGTTGGGTAATATTTCGGTATTGGTAGACGACCTCATTCACACTGTTTTGCTGCCCGAATTCCTTGAGGGAACGTTGCCTAGGTGAATTACGTCGTCTACTGATACCGAAAGGTGGCTATTTTTTTCTTATGTGGACGTCCTTCTGATATATATATATATATATGTGTGTGTGTATGTAATTCTTTTTCGGAAGAGTGGATCTCGAAGTACATAAAATCATACATGATACGGAGTGTAAATATTGGGTTAAAAAAAAAATCTCTGTCATGTTTACATAAGTGGGTCCGTGTCCCACGGATTGCCTTCGACTTTTTTCGATCCAAAGAGGTTCTTTTAACCTAATATTTGCATCCAAATATCTTTTGCTCTTTCTGCTTCGAGATCCAACGTTCCGTTTTCAAGATACAACCTCCCAAAAGAAGAATTATTTCATCTCTTGGAACTTATATTAACAATATATACGCATGTATTTGTTTCATTCTTTTTTGGCTTTAGATAATGAAATCTTTGTACCTATTAAATACAGAGGTCCCTAACCAACCCCCAAAAAACATCGTTACGTAGATGCATTGGGACCTCTGTATTTAAGTAGTGCCGAAATCTTGATCCGTGTCCATTGATGCAAAATCCTCAGTTGTCTTTTTTTGTGTGTTCATTGTCTTTGTCTCTCATTCATTATTGCTATTGTGACAGATAAACCATTATTTATATTATCACAATTATTTCCGTATTTTTCCTGTGTCTCATTACTTAATCAGATTAATTAACGTTATACAGAGAAATCCCCTAATCGAAAAACAAAGAACTTGTTTAATTCTATGTATTTTTAACTCGTTCATAATAACACAGAGCCAAAGATTTTAAAATTCGAATTTCGAAAGAAAAAGACAAATGCTGAATTGTAATCTTTGATCTTTAAAGCGTAGGCCTTATATATCCAGAAAATTTACTGCTTTTAGCAACCAAAATAGTTTGCAAATCTATTACCCAATTTTTGTACTGGCGCAATTTAATCATTTCCTCTTTAAATTGACGGTTTTGTTTCAATTTAAGTCATCAACTTTATTATAATTAGCACTATAGTATATCACATTCCTAACGATTTCGTGTTAATTAATTCATTCACTGCAACTCTTTAACTCCCGTTAAAATACAATGAAACAATTAGATGAAGTTAAATCTTTAACCGACGACGCTATTGTTCATAGATGCTTTGTACATATCTTTGGAATGCAACTACTTTCTATATTTAGGTTCGTTGTTTTTCAACTTTTAGTTTACATTTGTATGGTCGTTTGACCTGTAATAGCAGTTAAATTAAGCATTATTTGTATTCGACGAGGCGGCGCGAGCTGGCAGAATCGTTAAGTGGCATTTCGTGCAGCTTTAAGTTTTGAGTTCAAATTCCGCCTAGTGAAGTTCAACTTTACTTACATCCTTTTGGGGTCGACAAAATAAGTACCAAACTCCCACCAAATTTCAGGCTGTATTCCTATTGTAGTTTTTTTT
The DNA here is from genome assembly GCF_001194135.2 of Octopus bimaculoides. NCBI lineage: Eukaryota > Metazoa > Mollusca > Cephalopoda > Octopoda > Octopodidae > Octopus > Octopus bimaculoides. The sequence continues at coordinate 7,787,093 of NC_068994.1, forward strand.
TCTTTTTTTTGTTTTCGAATTTTTAAAAATTTATTTTGTATTTTTCGTTTTCGAATATATTGTAGTGGCGCGTGTGGCCGCCATCTTAGGAAGTGCCATTGCGCATGTGCAAGGGATTTGCCGTCAGCGGAAGTACCCGAGCACGCATGCAACAGGTGGAGAAAAAGCAATAGCGTTCGCTCTCTTTTCTCTCGAGCAGCGGTGGTGACAACACGTATCTCACAACTCGACCCCAACATGTGGTCGAAGCTTCTTTGGTATTCTAGCGGCATGCCTGTTCACCCAGGAACGAAACGGCTCTACACCAACCTAGAGTAAACTATTGATCTTTTGTTACCGTTATCCCTCGTGTTGTTGTATTTCTGGATATTAATGATTAATATAAGAACTGGGGAGAGATGCCCGAGCCATCATATCTCATCCAATTCTTATATGTTCTCTGGTAAAAAGTGTGAAACTCGCAGTTCAACTTTCTGAGTAAATGCAAGATTTGGATTGTCCGCGTTTAGCTGTTATTTCTAGCATATCAAGTTTCGTGTTGGGGACTCCACATGTGATCCTTTTTCTGTTTCAATATAAATGTAAGCCGTTCATTTTCACATCTAAGTTGCGAGAAGGCTATTCGTACGACCCGGACATGTAGAACACATTATCGAAAACGAAAATCGCCAAAATTAAAGAATAAAAAAGTTACAGCCATTTTCACTCAGTGTCTAATTCCAATGTCCACCGAAATAATTATCTATACTCGACGTAGTTTTCTAGTAGGTCTCCATTCGAGGGACGACTTTTTCAAAACTCCACCTTATATTCTACAATCGTAAAAATAGGGACACTTTTGAATACATTGTCTAAAAACAAAACGGTGGAAAGAAGGGCCGGCGCGGTAGTGGGATCTTTGATTAGAGGTCTGTACTACATAATCCAGTGCTGTCTTAAGGTATGGGCAGTTGCTCAGGGGCCTTACGATTCTATGGGCCCATTTTATATCCATGTATGCTATGGTTTACTGTAAAAAAATAAATGCTATGGGGCCCAGTGCAGTGATTTTCCGGGGCATATATAAGTTAAAACGGGCATATTCATAACCACCACCACCACTACCACTCTGCGACTTTAAAAAAAGTTATCATTTATTTTTGAGGATATGATGGCTCGAAGCTGGCAGAATCATTGGTGTGTCTAGAAAAAGCACCCCAAAACCTTGCAATGTTCTGAGTTCAAATTCTGCCGAGGTGAGATTGATAAAGTACTGAGGTCTGTGGTATCGACAAAGTCGCTTTTCTCAGATTTACCCGTTATGTGCATACATGAAAAATCGTTTTCTCAATATATTATTCGCTTTCAGCCTCTGCTAAATAAAGGTCTTGAAGGAGTTTGATCAGTACAAAAAAAAAAAATCGAAGGGAGATAACTCAAAGTTTGGTTGGTCTTATTTGTCTCCCTTGTTTTGTACGGTTGAATAAACATCGCTATATGCCAACTTTTCAGGAATAATTAGCTTTGCTTGGAACCCCTCCCCACTCGCACCAACCCCCGGGGCCGCACGGAAACAAATTAAAAAAAAAACTTTATTTCTTTTTTATTGACTACTGCACTCTGCAGAGTATTTTTTTTTTGCATTAATCATATATAGATTTGTATTTATTCTTTTACTTGTTTCAGTCATTTGACTGCAGCCATGCTGGAGCACTGCCTTTAGTCGAACAAATCGACCCCAGGACTTATTCTTTGTCAGCACAGCGATTCTTAAACTTTTTGATATGGGACACTAGATAGCAAAGAAACGCTTAATATTGGTACACTTTACTAACTTCACCATTACCATAATTTCTGGCTTATATGCAGTGCAAACATTCAAACATTGTCCTTATTTTCTGTCAAATCCTGTTGCATTTCATATGGAATTTTGGGTCCTACAAAGTCATCTTGGTGTAAATCTTAGTCTGAAAAATTCAACTTGTATGTTGGAGAATACATTTTCAAAACTATTTCAAATAAGTGCAGGCATGGTTGTGTGGTAAGAAGCTTGCTTCCCAACCACATGGTTCTGGGTTCAGTCCTACTGTGTGACACGTTAGGTAAGTGTTTTCTGTAGCCTCGAGCCGATCAGTCTAGTGAGTGGATTTGGTAGGTGGAAACTGAAATGACCTGTTGTGTATGTGTCTTTGTGTGTACGTCCCTGTTGGTGTGTTTATGTCCCTGTAACTTACCAGTTCAGCAAAGGAGACCAACAGAATAAGTACCAGTACAAAGATCAAGTCCTGGGGTTGGCATCTTCAATTAAAACCCATTAAGGCGGTGCTCCAGCATGGCCATAGCCAAATGAGTGAAACAAGAAAGAAAAAAAAAAAAATTTATTTTTTAACTGATATATGGTAACAAAACCTTCATTTTGTCACTCGTACTTCTCACAAAATTATCAATAAAACACTTTCCAAGGTACTAAAGTATTCCTATAGATTTTCTAAAACCTCAGATTCTATCTTTCAAAATCTGCAATGCATCATGGGAAAACCACTGCACTATATATTATGATAATTATGTAATTGTTTACATACATTTTTTGTTTTCTTCTATTCTTGTATCTAAGGGATGGTTTTTGTTGGCGCAATTATTTTTACCGTTGAAATGACCTTTCTTCTATTAACCTAGTTGTACCATGAAATATGATTGGAATCTGTTTTGTTTTTAATCATATTATTAGTTATAATAGTAATTTTTTCTGCTGTAGGCACAAGGCCTAGAATTTGAGGGAAGGTGCAGTAGTCGATCGCATCGGCCCCCAGCACTTGACTGGTACCTAATTTATCAACCCCGAAAGGATGAAAGGCAAAGCCAACCTCTGCATAATTTGAACTCAGAATGTAGCGACAGACGAAATACCGCTAAACATTTTGCCCCACGTGCTAATGATTCTGCTAGCTCACCATCCATAATGATGATGATAATAATGATAATGATGATGATAATAATAATAATGATGATGATAATAATGATAATGATAATAATGATAATGATAATGATGATAATGATAATGATAATGATAATAATGATAATAATAATAATGATGATAATAATAATAATCTTTTCGACTATAGGTGCTAAGCCCGAAATTTTGGGGGTAGGGGCTAGTCAATTACATCAACCCCAGTGCCCAACTGGTATTTATTTCATCAACCCCTGAAAGGATGAAAGTCAACCTGGAATTTGAACCTAGAAAGTAAAGACACAAAATACTTCTAAGCGTTTTGTCTGGCACACTAACAATTTTGCCAGCTTGCCACAATAATAATAATAATAATAATAATAGTAATAATAGTAATAATAGTAATAGTAATAGTAATAGTAATAATAGTAATAATAGTAATAATAATAATAATAATAATAATAATAATAATAATAATAGTAATAGTAATAATAATAGTAATAATAATAGTAATAATAATAACAATAATAATAACAATAATAGTAATAATAATAATAATAATAATAACAATAACAATAATAATAATAACAATAACAATAATAATAACAACAACAATAATCATATTTTCTACTAA
>NC_068994.1:7791240-7794431 GCF_001194135.2 Octopus bimaculoides
TACAGAGCAAGAATTGAATGCTTTTAGACACGACAATAACATTGCAGAAGTACAAAATATTTCTAATTTTTTGGTAGGAAATTAACATTATTACGTGAATGACCATGAAATTTAATTACACAGTCAGTTAATCTCGTGTTTCAGATAGTTGTTCTTTATAGTGTTGTCTGACGAACTGTCTGGAAGCAGTAAAACCCTAATAAGAAAATCTTAGACATAAATATACATCTGTGTGGTTATGCAGCTCACTTTGGTAACAACATGGTCTTGGGTTCAGTCCCACTGTGCAGCACCTTGGTTAAGTGTCTTCTGTTATATCCTTGAACCAGCCAGTGCTTTGTGAGTGAGTCTGGCAGATGGAAACCTGCCTGGTCACAGGGAAATAGTTCAAGACACTTACCGAAGACACCATGCAGTGGAACTGACCCCAGTGCCATATGGTTGGGGAGCAAACTTCTTGCCACACAGCTATGCTTCTGCCTGCCTGTGTGTCTGTTTGGCCATTTCTCTGAACCTCCATCTGTCTGACTGTCCGACTGTCTGTCCACCTGTCTACCGAAGTTTGTCTACCAAATCCACTCATAAGGCATTGCTTGGCCTGGGGCGGTAATAGAAGACACTACACAGTGGGATTGAACCTGAAACCATGGGGTTGCAATGTGTGCTTGTTTACCACACAGTCATTTGACACCTTGTCACCATGTTAGTTGCAGTTTAGCACCAACTGAAGTCTTGATCGAGCAGACCACCACCATCATCATCATCATCATCCTATGATGAGAGATATTCCAGGCATGACCATCCTATCTTTTCTTTTTGTTACGGATTGTTCAATGAAAAAAAAGAAAAATGAACATAAAGAAAAAATTAAAAAAAGAGAAACTTGGCTGTTATTTCTAGCAAGTCGAGCCACCACATACAGACTCCTCCGTCAGTTTGTGGGATGGCCTCTTCTAGTTTATTTTTTTATGTCATCTAGAATGTTCTAGATGGTGTGGGTGTGTAGCAGCAATAGCATCCTTGTAAAGAGCCAAAGCAAATATTTTATTATGCCGGAGCAGCATTTAGCTCGACAATTCAATTGGTCGGTCCATCAGTCAGTGAATGAGTGAGTGAGATGAGTTTATTGTGGAGGGGTGCACTTCAGAACTTGCATTTAGTTCATTACAGTAAAACGCTGGCTGCATCAGCCATCTGAAAAAAAGGTCGGCAACTGGTTTAGAACTTAAGTAGTAATGATAATGATGATAATAATAATAATAATAATGATAATAATTACTGGCTTTGAAGTGAGAGGATGTCTCCTTGTACAGTCAGGGCTAGCTGCTGTAATGTGTTGACAAAGTTACAAAGCATTCCATCTACACAGATGGTCTTTGTTTTTGTTTCTGAGTTTTTAATTACATTTGTGCTGTTGTTCGGCAAAAACAGGAAGGGTGTCTTGTATGGTTCGTGAGTGGTGTCGCTACAAGATTTATCCTCTCAAAAGTCAGTACCTGTCCTCAACTGAAATTTTTACTGGTATGGTTGTGTGGTTTTTTTTTTTTTTTTTTTTTTTTTTTTTTTTTTTTTTTGAAGTTTGCTTCCCGACCACATGGTTTCTGGTTTGGTTTGGTCCCACTGTGTGGTACCTCGGGTGGGGCCAGTGTCTTCTTCTATAACTCTCTGCCAACCGAAACCTTGTGAGTGGATTTGATTGACAGAAGCTGAAAACAGCCCCATTGTGTGTTTCAATTCCCAGACCAGCTGTGCATCATGTTCTTCAGCAAAACTCTTCATTTCACCATTGTTCCAGACCACTCTACTGTAAATGAGTAACCCCGCAACAGATTAGCCTTCCGATTGGGGGAATATTGGCTAACAGGGTCGCATCATTTGAAAGCTAAAATACTACAAAGCGCATTGTTACTTGCAATATACAACATCCAGTAGTCTCATTGATCACATGATTTCCGTTGGAATACCTTGCTTTTTAAAATTTTTTTTCAATTTTGAAAGTAATGAAGAATTTAGTACAGTACCACCTGACTGGCCTTCGTGCTGGTGGCACGTAAAAGCACCCACTACACTCTCGGAGTGGTTGGCGTTAGGAAGGGCATCCAGCCGTAGAAACTCTGCCAAATCAGATTGGAGCCTGGTGTAGCCATCTGGCTTCACCAGTCCTCAGTCAAATCATCCAACCCATGCTAGCATGGAAAGCGGACGTTAAACAACGATGATGAACTTTATTATTATGCTGGTGCTTTGAAACCTATTTTAAGGTGAAAAATTAATGAAAGGTTTTAATTTAGATCACTTTAAAATGGGAAGTTTTTATCAGGACTAAGGGTGGTCTTAGGCCAGTTGGCATCAAAGGGGTTATATAGTAGCAGAATTTCTCAACCACAATATTCGGTAGCAGCAACTGAAGTCAGACAGGTCAAAGAATAAAATGTCAGTGTGGTTAATGAGTAAAGAAATATAAGCTAAGCAATTGGTTTAATTAATTACAGTCTGTACACACACTGGGCTAATTTTAGTCATCAGCTAACAAAAATGGGTGCTAATTTCCTCAACACTTTTGGTAGTGTAAGCATTTACCTTTTATCTTGTTTCTTTTATCAGACTGTGGCCATGCTGGGGCACCGCCTTGAAGAATTTTTAGTCAAATGAACCAACCCCAGGATTTTTTTTTTTTGAAGCCTGGTACTTATTCTATCGGTCTCCTTTGTCGAACTGCTAAATTATGGGGATGTAAACACACTAACACTGGTTGTCAAGCAGTGGTAGGGGACAAACAGACACATGCAGATATATACTTCAGAAGCTTCTTTCATTTTCCGTCCACCAGATTCACTCATAAGGCTTTAGTTGGTTTGAGGCTATAGTAGAAGTCACTTGTCCAAGGCGCCATGCGGGGAAAATGTAAAAAGCACACTCTGTAAAGTGGTTGGCATTAGGAAGGGCATCCAGTTGAAGGAGCCAACAGACATTTTGGAATCTGGACAGCTCCCGTCAAACCATCCAACCCATGCCAGTATGAAAAATGCATGTATGATGACGATGTGTGTGTGTGTGTGTGTGTGTGTATGCATATCTATCTATCTATCTATGTCTATCCCTATATTTCTGTCTCTGTATGGTTATCTATCGATTTATTTATCTATCTATCTGTCTGTCTGTCTCTGCCTGTCTCCGTCTGTGTGTCTCTG
>NC_068994.1:7795313-7796878 GCF_001194135.2 Octopus bimaculoides
GTCCCCGTCTGTGTGTGTCCGCCTGTCTGTCCCCGTCTGTGTGTGTCCGCCTGTCTGTCCCCGTCTGTGTGTGTCCGTCTGTCTGTCCCCGTCTGTCTGTCTGTCAATAGATAAATAAAATAAAATAATATATATCTGTTGGCTTCTCTTCAGTTTGAAAGACCCAAATGGAAGAATACTTTGCAAAGAAGAGTAACTGGAAGTTTTCGAAAGCAGGTTCTCAAACAGATGGTTGACTATTCATGGGCTGGTCCGGTGCCAGACAGCTTCGACTATTCAGCAGCAACTATGGAGACATGTGCACCAACTACGGGAGGCCCTTCTCTGAGACGACGGTCCATGCCAGCAACTGATAGGCCAGTGGTTAAACCAAAAACAAGGAAATCTCTTGTTGGTGTCATTAAGGTAAATAAAATTTTAAAATATTTTTGTGCCCCTTTCTTTCTTTCTGCTTTTCCCTCTCTGTTTCCCTCTGTCTGTATCTCGCTGTGTCTGGACTCCTTCACTGTTATTTGTTATGTTTCTTTCTCTCTCTCTTTGTTCATCTCCCTCTTAGTACCTCTCTCCAGGGCTGTCAGAGAGCGCAAACGTCTGCCAAGGCAACGCCAACGTCCTCTCAACAATTAGCCAGAAATGGTTTTCAAAATGAGAATATCTGAAATAAACTTGACAGCTCTCACAAACGACAATACTAAAAATGAACCCGACCACTCTCAAAAATTAAGTAAAAAGACGGGAAAAATAATCTAGAATCCAGATTCAATCCCAAAATCTAATTAGTTCATTCTAGTCAGGAGGCCAAACATCCCCGAAAGTTACATCCGAATCCATCCAGCAGTTCTTGAGATATCTTGTCCATGGACAAACAAACACCACTGAAAACAATACCTCCACCTTTGCTAAGGTGGAGGTAATAATTAAGGTTTCAAACTTTTGGGACAAGGCTAACAGTTTTAGGGGTGGGAGTAAGTTGATCACACCGATCCTAGTGTTCAACTGGTAACATATTTTATCGATCCCAATTGGACAGAAAGCAAGGTCAACTTCAGAGTAATTCGAATTCTGAGCATAAGGACAGGAAATGCTGTTTAGCAAAGAAGCACAAGGCAAAGAATTTTGGGGTAGAATATAGAATGACCCCTATCATTCCCTATCCCCTGGGACTTGACTAAATGAGTGCCTTTATAAGATTGCTTGGTCTTCTAGAAATAGCAGCCAAATCTCCCTTACATTAGAGCTTGTTGTCTCGAAATAAAAAGACACATTGGAAAATGTATACACTTCACCTCGGAAATAAAGACTGGATGGTCACAGCCAGAGTAGTTTTGATCAGAAGTCTACTCGTGTATGTCTGCTTTGGACTAGGCAACAGCTCGAATGGTTAGAAATTTAGGCATGGCTGTGTGGTAAGAAACTTGCTTCCCAACCACATGGTCCTGGTTTCAGTCCCACTGCATTGCACCTTGGGTCTACTATAGCTTCGGGCCGACCAAAGCCTTGTGAGTAAATTTGGTAGATGGAAACTGGAAGAAGCCTGTTGTGTATAATATATATATATATATATA
>NC_068994.1:7797343-7801215 GCF_001194135.2 Octopus bimaculoides
TATATATATATATATATATATATATATATATATATATTCATATTTGTGTGGCTGTTTGCTCCCACTGTACCATCGGTCGACAGCTGATGCTGTTGTGTTTATGTCCCCATAAATTGGTGGCTCGGCAAGAGACCCATAGAATAAGTACTAGGCTTACAAAGACCAAGTCCTGGGATCAATTTCTTCAACTGACACCCTTTAAAGCAGTGCTCCAGCATGGCTGCAGTCAGATGATTGAAACAAATAAAAGAATACACACACACACATACAGATATTTAGACCTATTGACCCTTGTAAAAGACGAAAGGCTAAGTTGTCCCCAGCTGGATTTGAACAGCAGACGTAACAAGATACCACAAGACATTTGGTTGTCGTTGCAGCTCTACTGATTCTGTCTAATAGCATGGTACTGATGGTGGTGGTGGTGATGGTGGTGCAGATTAGCAAGTTTGGTATTAACCGCTACCATTGTTCAGCTCTTTAATTCCAAATTACATGCTCTGTGGGTATTTCATTGGTAGTTTGTGTGTGTGTGTATGCACATACACACTTGTATGTATAGATGTGTATACATGTATGTCTATACTTGTCTCTGTATACATGTGTGTGTGTATACATCTGTGTATACATGTGTGTGTATGTGTGTATACATCTGTGTATACGTGTGTATGTATGTATACGTGTGTGTATACATGTGTGTGTATGCTTGTATACGTGTGTGTATGTATGTATACGCGTGTGTATACATGTGTGTGTGTATACATGTATGCGTGTGTACATGTGTGATGTATACATGTGTGTGTACAAGTGTGTATGTGTATATTTGTGTATATATGTGTGTATGTCTATATGTATGTATATATATATATATATATATCGTCTATATATAGTCATCATTGTTTTAGTGACTACTTTTCTATGCTTGTCTATATATAATTTTTTTAATGATGTTTGTGACTCTGTGGAATGCAGTCTTGTGTGTGAACTAGTTCGGTGTTGTTATTTCCTGGGAATACATTCGGTACTTCAACTGTTGTCTTTTAATTCCTGCATCGACACAACAACAATTGAAGTTCAAACCTCATGGTCGCTTACGAGGGAAAGAGGAGACAGAACAGCTGTGAGGGCTGACAAATAAAAAAACAAAAAAAGAGTGGCCAAGCTGCCATGCTTTAAAATTACAATGGATTTTAATCTTAGAACTTGTCCTCAACACTATATATATATATTTTTTTACCATACAGCCATGCGTGGTGTGTGTGTGTGTGTGTTAAATGCAGATAAGTGATGATAATATGGTGGGCTCTTTTCAAGATCCATTACCATACAGCTTTGGTTGACCTGGTGTTGTAGTAGAAGACACTTAAGGTGTCACACAATGGGATTGAACCTGGGACCACATAGTAAGGAAGCAAGCTTTTCAACTAGACAGTCATGCCATAATAAATTACAAATAAATTATATGTCATGTTGTGAACTGAAAAGCTTGGATCGACTTAGGTTGTCAAAATAATTTGTCAATGAAAATGCCATTGATGAGTTTAACCCTTTCGTTACCGTATTTATTTTGAGATGCTCTGTGTTTCTTTTAATTACTTTAAATATAACAAAGAATTTAGTAAAATAACTTTGTCATCATTCAGTTAGTGTTAGGAACATAAATTGTGACTAAGGTTTGGTGGAAGATTTTGATTCAAAACTTAAGAAAACAAGACATTTGTACTCAGAGCCAGAGGCAGTTTCATCCGGGTTGGTAATAAAAGGGTTTAAATCTAAAGACAGCTCAGAAAACAAAAAAACAAAAAATAGATAACCGCTATAAGACCAGTTGTGATTAAAACTCTTGGATGAAATAGACAATGCAGATTGGAATTGATCTGGTCTCTCTCTCTCTCTCTCTCTCTCGGTCTCCCTCAGTCTCTCTCTCTCTCTTTCTTTTGTGTGCATGCTTGCTGTGACCAGTTGGCTGTTGTTATTGTTGCTTCTATTGTGTAAAATGCTAAGCAGCTTCAAGTATTACAACAGTTCTGACTCTCTGCTGCACTTGAGATCTTAAGTATGCATTTTCTGCTGTCATAGCTCTGTTAATTACTCTGTGTGTATGTGTGTGTAAATATATATATATATATATGTAAATATATATATATATATACATACATATATATATATGAACAAACAAGTGTGTATCATGGTTTGTTGTGTGTAAATATGTCGTGTCATGTTACTGTAATCACCTTCAACTCAAAAAAAGGTTTTGTACAGGATTATAATATTATTCATGTATAAGAAACCCCCATATTTTTTGACCTAATTTTTGACAAAAAAATGATTCCTTATACATGTTGAAATACAGTATATGTGCGTGGTGTATATATATATATATGTATACATACACACGAATGCATACAATGTGTGTGTATCTGCACACACACATGCAGGTGTGGCTGTGTGGTTAGGGTGCCCCTCTCATTTTCATCCATTCCTGTAATCATCTTCATTCATTCATGTATTTGTCTAGCCCTTGCTTCTGGCAACTCTATGTTAGGGCGTATGGCCAATTCTATGAAATAAAGAACTTTGCTTCTCAACCACATAGTTCCAGGGCATTCATGCCAGAAACTCTGATATGAACATTTCAGAGTGTTTGGGTGTCAATCGGAGGACAGTGCAGAGGATTTGGAAAGAGTTGGGTGTGTCTAATGGTAATTGTGAAGGTATGGCAGCTCGAAAAACTCACTCCGATCGTTCTGATAAAAAAAAAAGAACTCCTGAATTTGTTGGTGAGATCTGTGTCATGATTGACAGCGATTGATAGTATTGGCCTCGGGTGAATAGATGTTTGACTGACGGAAAAAAAGACGGGAAAAAAAAAAGATTAAAGTAACAACGAAAATAAATAAGAACGTTTGCCAAAATTTTGGAAAAGGAATAAAAACTTATTTTTATTTTGTTCGCGAAGATAAAATAGGAAAACTGATACGTAGGATGGATTGGATGGTTCGATTGGTTTGGCATGGAGGGATAGTTTACTCTTTTATTATTTTACTTGTTTCAGTCATTTGACTGCGGCCATGCAGGAGCACCACTTTTAGTTTGTTATCAGGCAGGTAGTGCATGGAGACATTCGGTATTCCTCGTACAAGATGAGAAAGGGACAATTTTTATCCCAAGCCATCAAGGACAAGAGGAAAGACCACAGTATGAAGCTTTTGAACAAACTCAAGCATCCCCTCCAACCGAACATGCTTTGGTTTTTCTCCAGATGAGAAAAATTTCTGCCAGGATCAGATGGTGAACACAGAACAACCATTGGCTTGCTGTGTCTCCAAAACATATACCAAGAGTGACAAAAATCAAACATTCACTCAACATCATGGTGTTTGGAGTGATGACCAGTGATGGCAACTTTATGCCTCCATTCATCTTCCCACACGACCTCAGACTCAACATGGAGGTCTACATCAAGTGCTTGGAGGAGGTAGTGCTGCCCTGGGTCAAAAGGGTGGCTGCTGGAAGACACTATGTCTGGCAACAGGATTCTGCACCATGCCACACAAACAGGAGAACCCAGTCATGGCTGTCAGACAATTTCTGCGACCACATCACCCCTAATGTCTGATCACCCAACTCCCTACACTGCAACCCCTTTGATTATTATGTGTGGGGCACAGTTGAGCGAGAGACCTACAAAACTTGTAATACCAAAGATGAAGGCAAGGATTATGGCAATATTGACAAACTTAAACAAGGAGACCGTCCAGAAAGAGTTGCAAAAGATTCCGAAGTCGTCTGGAGGCCTGAAGCCAATGGCGATTTTATTGAACAAATTTACTCTTTTAATATTTCAAGATATTTTTATGTAATTTTGGTAA
>NC_068994.1:7801225-7801710 GCF_001194135.2 Octopus bimaculoides
TATTAATAATTAATAATTTTTACCAAGCCCTTCGGTATGTAAACACCATTATCGGTGGAGCCCAGCATGGCCACAGCTCATGAGCTGAAACTAGATAAAATGAAAAAGATGAAATGAATACATTTATAAACATAAAGGGATCAGCAAACAGTTGCTTCACCACATACCGAAGTTCAGAAATAGCAGCTAAAATGCTGAGACTCCATATATATATATATAGTTATCTATATACATAGCATGGTGCGCACACATACACGTGTGCGCGCGTAATCGCAGAGAGGAACATGGTAAATGAGAGAGAAAATGTTTTGGCTGAGTCAATGAATGTTTTAGTGAATTACCGGATGGTGGTGGTGGTGGGGGGGGAGAGTGTGAGAGGAAACTCTTGTGTTTTAACTGGAGGAAGGGTGGGAGGAGGAGAGATGCGGTGAAGGAGGAAATTGTACATTGACACAAAATAAAAAGAAAAGGACAAAAGACTTGGA
>NC_068994.1:7803266-7803768 GCF_001194135.2 Octopus bimaculoides
CTTATTCTATCGATCTCTTTTTGCCGAACCGCTAAGTTACGGGGACGTAAAGACACCACCATCGGTTGTCAAGCGATGTTGTGGGGGGGGGGGCAAACACAAACATATACACACAAATATATACATATATATTCATATATACGACAGGCTTCTTTCAGTTTCCGTCTACCAAATCCACTCACAAGGCTTTGGTCGGCCCGAGGCTATAGTAGACACTTGCCCAAGGTGCCACGCAGTAGGAATGAACCCGGAACCATGTGGTTGGTAAGCAAACTACTTACCGCACAGCCACTCCTGCGCCTATAGTTTAACCATCTTTTTTGAATGAATCGGCTGCGAGAAAGAAAGAAAGACGTGTTTTGGGATGGAGAAGAGGAACGAGAAAAATCCGTGATGATAACTGGAATATAAGTGAGAATGAGTTATAGTACCGGATCTCTTATCCGGCTTCCAGAAATCCGGGAATTACTGTGCAATATCATGCAGTATTTACTGTACCCGG
>NC_068994.1:7803868-7804685 GCF_001194135.2 Octopus bimaculoides
ATATATATATATATATATATATATATGGGTGTGTGTATGTGTGTATTTATGTATGGATGGTTCTAAATTCTAGTCTTCTAGTCTTTTGCTATGTGATTTCTCTGAACTCAGTTGCCAAGAGTAACAAACCAACCAGCCTGCCAACCAGCCAACCGGCCAGCCAGCCTGCGTGCCAACTGGCCGACCAGCCAGCCAGCCAGAGAGCAAGCTAGCTTAGCCAATGAGCAGCTTCCAAAGTGGATAGTGCCATCAAATAAGAGGGAAAATCCTATGGTGTTTTTATAGTCCAGTCGTTGGAAGTTTACTCAATTCCATTAGTTTAGTATCGGTGCCGCACTATCGGTAGCGGCTAGTGTTCTCTAAAATGGTAAATGGTAATCATTCCGATGCTATAAAAGAGAGATCAATACTGGCCGTGTTGTTTGTTGGCTGTGAAGTGATATAGATTCTTTCAATTATAACTATTTCCATTTTTTTGCTGAGCAAGCTAACAAGGGAGCTTCCAGGTGGTCATGCAACCTGCTAGAAATAACAACCAAATCTCGCATCCTATCATCTGTCAAGGAAGAGCAGCCAAATATCCCTCAAATCACACTGTCATGCTGCCATAATGCAAAAAAAAGGGACACATTTTATAATGTATTCCTAGATGTACTAGCTTGCCTACCAACCACATGGTTCTGGGTTCAGTCCCACTGCGTGGCACCTTGGGCAAGTGTCTTCTACTATAGCCTTGGGCCGACCAAAGCCTTGTGAGTGGATTTGGTAGACGGGAACTGAAAGAGGCCCGCAGTGTGTGTGTGTGTGTGTGTGTGTG
>NC_068994.1:7805393-7807049 GCF_001194135.2 Octopus bimaculoides
GCCAAAATCCGTAGGAAATCATATCGTCATCATCGTTTTAACATCCACTTTTCCATGCTTGAATGGGTTGGACAATGTTCCTTGTGACACATTTTTCAATGGTCAGATTCCCTTCATGTTTCCCAGCAAAGAACGTTACCTTTCCCTAGCGCCAGACATGTTTACAAAGACCATGGGGAATGAATGATGTAGCTTTACATCATGAGGTCAAAACAAGAAAATACAAGACACAAACAGGCTTTTTTCAGCTTCTGTCAACCAGATCCACTCAGAAGGCTTTTTTTTTGTCAGTCTTGGGACTATCTTAGAAGTCACTTGCCCAAGCTGTCACCAAGTGGGACTGAACCTGAAACCAAGTGGTTGGGAAGCAATCTTCTTAACCACACTGCCACACTTGTGCCATATGCAAAGAGTAAATCTCAGAGGGTTGAATTTCTGGAGAGAAAAGTCTGAGTGCAGTAGCTCGAGTGGGAGCTGAGTGTAGGAGGGAGGAGGGTCAATAAGCATGACAAGAGGATGGAAGATGAGTGAAACGGAAGTGTTTGAGTGGAGGGGGGACGGGTTACATGAAACCAGTTAGTTTTGAGGAACAGAGACAGGGGCAGAAAGAGGAGACAGCAAGGCTTCTTTCAGTTTCTGTCTACCAGATCCTCTCACAAAGATTTGGTTGGCCCAAGGCTTTAGTAGAAGACACTTGCCCGAGGTGCCACGCAGTGGGACTGAACCTGGAACCATGTGGTTGGGAAGAAGTAAGCTTCTTGCCACACAGCCACACCTGGAATCATGAAAGGTGAAAGATTTCAGAATATATCAGATACAGCAAAATAACACAAAGGGTTTTGTCTTACGCTCTACCGATTCTGCCATTCGCCATTTTGCTAGCTTGTTTGTTTGTTTCAGCAACACTGGACAATTGTCAAAACAATTAATTATATAGATGGATGATGACGACCACTTATAACTAATTAACTAATAATAGCTGAATTAGTATTAACATATTTAATGAGGAGAAGCGTGGAAGCACAAAAGGACTAAGTGGAAAAGAAATAATTATGGGAAAGGAGGATGGAGAAACGATATTAGCAGTGACCAGTATTGTTTACATCAGAGGTCAGTCCATTACTAGGTGGTGAACCAGTACTTAGCCATGGATCATTTGGTACCAGACCACACAGAAAGATTTTTAAAAAAATGTTTTCATTTCTATTCCACTGACTATCGCAGTCTGCAAAGTCATTTTACATGATATATGTATCAGATATGTTAATAATATGTACATAGGCACAGGAGTGGCTGTGTGGTAAAGTAGCTTGCTTACCAACCACATGGTTCCAGGTTCAGTCCCACTGCGTGGCACCTTGGGCAAGTGTCTTCTACTATAGCCTCGGGCCGACCAAAGCCTTGTGAGTGGACTTGGTAGACGGAAACTGAAAGAAGCCCGTCGTATATATATATGTATGTGTGTTTGTGTGTCTGTGTGTCCTCCCACCATCACTTGACAATCGATGCTGGTGTGTTTACGTCCCCGTAACTTAGCGGTTTGGCAAAAAGAGACCGATAGAATAAGTCCTGGGGTCTATTTTCTCGACTAAAGGCGGTGCTCCAGCATGGCCGCAGTCAAATGACTGAAACAACTAAAAGAGTAAAAGAGAGTAT
>NC_068994.1:7807996-7809092 GCF_001194135.2 Octopus bimaculoides
ATATATGTATGTATGTGTGTTTGTGTGTCTGTGTGTCCTCCCACCATCACTTGACAATCGATGCTGGTGTGTTTACGTCCCCGTAACTTAGCGGTTTGGCAAAAAGAGACCGATAGAATAAGTCCTGGGGTCTATTTTCTCGACTAAAGGCGGTGCTCCAGCATGGCCGCAGTCAAATGACTGAAACAACTAAAAGAGTAAAAGAGAGTATATGGTCATGGCTGGAATACTATTGATCATATAAGTCTGGTCTACTCAATCCAGGTTGACCTCGGGCTAAACAATTGACTACTTAGAGTTAGCATGTGACATTTGCCAGAGCAGCTGGCAATTAAGGATAATAACAGTGACCCCCATTAAAAATCGTTAAAAGGATTTAGTGGTTGGGGATGATGGCACAGTACTTGTTTAGCCCCGAGTAAATTCTGATCAAGTAGATTTATCATCTATGCGTTCCAGCCATGATGGTTCCATCTTGGTTTTGAATTTTATAATACTAGGTGACCTTTCTTTTTAAAGTGTGTTTTTCTTGTGGGGTCAGAGGCCAGAGGGAAGATTTGGCTGTTATTTCAAACTAGATGAGCAACTACAGAAAGTCTTCCTCTTCATTCATTAGTTGGTGACTGGTGGTGATTGGTGCAGCCCTGCTCCCATCATGACATCACAGATCCACCTAATTACTGGGAATTATTTCCCTTGCAATATGTTTTTTTGTATTTTTCTTGTACATTTTAAACAGTTTTTGTTTACTAACTGACTGGATGCTCTCAACCCAAGTCTTACAATTCCCTTCATTATTTGTGTGATGATACTCTACCATTTGTGTTTTGTATGCAGGAAAAATGCCAAGGTTTTTTGGTGGTAAGAGCCCGCATCTCTAGTGGCAAGAGCCCATGTTTTTGGCAGGAAGTTGTTTTTGGAGTCAAGCTCTGGCATTGTTCTCAGGTGTCTCCGATGGGAACAGCCCGCGACTTCAGCGGAAACGGCCCGCAGCTTCGGCAAAAACGGGTCGCGGCTTCGGTGGAAAACGGGTCGCGGCTTCGGCGGAAAACGGGCAGCGACTTCGGCGGAAAACGGGCAGCGACTTCGGCGGAAA
>NC_068994.1:7810363-7811522 GCF_001194135.2 Octopus bimaculoides
TCTTTCATTCATAAACAAAATCACCGACCCCGCCACAAGTTGTCATGGTCTTATGTAAACATGAATAAGGAACAATAAACAAAACCTATCTAAACATGTGTAGATGTGTAAAAACATACGGATGATTGTATGCGGTAAGAAGCTTGCTTCCTAACCTCATGAGTTCCAGTTTGGTCCCCACCCCCCCGCTGAGTGGCATCTTAGGCAAGTGTTTTTTTTACTTGAGCCCTAGGTTGATCAAGGCCTTGTGAGTGATTCTGTAAACAAGCCAGTGTCACGTAAAAAGTACCCAATAGCCTCTATAAAATGTTTTTGGATTCAAGCTCCAGCATCATGCTCTGGTGTCTCTGGCGGCAACAGCTCGCGGCTTCAGCGGAAACGGCCTGCAACTTCGGCGAAAACGGACAGCGACTTCGGCGGAAATGGACAGTGACTTTGTGGGTGGAAACGGCCCGCTGAGTAGACTGGAGTGATGTGAAATGAAATGCCTTGCTCAAGAACCCATGACCTCATGATAGGTCCAACACGCTTACTCATTAAGCCATGTGCCATCACATCCAGTAAGGATGGGGTTGTGGGACTGTTGTGGCAGCAGTCGAAAGAGTTAGAAGAGAGATAGAGAAGATAAAGATAATATTTGAAAGTGGTCCAGATGGTGTTGGTAAGAAGGGGGTATTGTATTGGCTTGTTGGGGAAGGGGTGCGTTTTATGAGTCAGGCTTTCTTTTATAGGGGCACACCATGGTAAAAAAATATAAGAAAAGAAAATGCACAAAGACCTCTACATGAAATTAAACTGAATGGAAGTTGTAAGTAAAATGTAATAAGGTGAGACCAGTACATACATACATACATACACACTCACACCAAAGAGAAGTGAGATGAGTATTGAGAGAGATTGGATACTGACTGTGTATATAAGAGAGAGAGAGACAATGAGGGGGAGACAGGCAGATAGAGAGAGAGAGGCGATCAAAGAGAGAGAGACAGACAAAGAGAGAGAGAGATAGACAACGAGAGAGAGAGAGAGACAAAGAGAGAGAGAGACAGACAGACAAAGAGAGAGACAGACAGACGAGAGAGAGAGAGACAGACGAGAGAGAGAGAGACAGACGAGAGAGAGAGAGACAGACGAGAGAGAGAGAGACAGACGAGAGAGA
>NC_068994.1:7811999-7812921 GCF_001194135.2 Octopus bimaculoides
AGACAGACGAGAGAGAGAGAGAGAGAGAGAGAGAAAGAGAGACATAGACAATACAGAGTGTCAGACATAGATAGGCAGACAGACAGACAGACAAAGCTGATTATAAGAGTCAGCAGGTTGCTAAAAGGTAAGATTTAAGTCATAGGTTACACAGATAGAAGAGATGCAAGGAAGAAGATGTGGCTTGCTGGGCTGAAAGATGGGTGGTGGGAGTGGATGTGAGGAAAGCAGTATGGGGGTGGTGGTGGAGTTGCCAGCTTATGTTGGCTTGTAGAAAATGGGTGTATACCACCACCACCACCGCTGATGCTGACAAGACTGGATAAAGAAGGTTGTAAGCAACTGATATTGATGGAGGTGTGAACAATAACAAGAAAGGAAAAAGAAAAAAAAATAATAAAGGAAATAAAATTGGCTGAAGATGGCAGACTTTATAATTGAAATAAACTTTTGTGTGTGTGTGTGTGTGTGTGCATGAGATCAACAGACAGATATGATCATCATCATCATCATCGTCGTCGTTTTAACGTCTGCCTTCTATGCTGGCATGGGTGGGACGGTTTGACAGAAGCTGGCCCCGGGCAGAAGCTGACACCAGACTTCTGGTAAATTATAGTTATTTAGTTATTTTCTGCAGTGTCGGTTCTGCTCCGAACACTTTGTTGCAGAGGTAGAGACAGGGGGTAAAGGAAAAGATTACGAAACTATCTGAAAGCGTGTGCGCGTATAAAAATATGTATATATACACATATGCATACATACATGTGTATGTATAATAGCTGCAGGCATTACACCATGGTGGTGAGGGACACACGTGCACATCAAGAAATTGGGATGACACATACACACAAACACACAGGCACACACACACGCGTACATACACACACACATACATGCGCGTGCACGCATACATACAAGTACT
>NC_068994.1:7812931-7813246 GCF_001194135.2 Octopus bimaculoides
ACATACACACAAACACACAGGCACACACACACGCGTACATACACACACACATACATGCGCGTGCACGCATACATACAAGTACTCATGTACATACATGCACGCACACGCACATGCATGCACATACACATGCATACATACACGCACACACGTACATGCACGCAGTGTACACATACACACATGCATACAAGCACACATGTACATACACACACATGCATACACACGCATACATACATGCTCATGTACATACACGCATGCACACACATACAAGCACCCACACACACACAGTCATCATCAGAAAATTTGGATGACAAAAGG
>NC_068994.1:7813874-7814479 GCF_001194135.2 Octopus bimaculoides
CAGTTACGCATTGGGGTCGATGTAATCGACTTAATCCCTTTGTCTGTCCTTGCTTGTCCCCTCTATATTTAGCCCCTTGTGGGCAATAAAGAAATAAGAAACATTTCATTCGCAGTTAAAGTGACACATACCTGATCCAGAGTAAACTAGTTTCTGTAAACGCCTGAGTAGAGAAAACTTTCCAGATATTTCTAAACGGGAGTACTTACCTAAAATGAAACAAAGAGAATATTTTGAAAACACATAACATATATATATATATAGATATACACACACATTTAACATATATATTATCATCATCATCATTTAGCATCCACTGTCCAGGGTTGGTAAGCTAAGGGCTGCACCAGGCTCCAGTCTAACTTCGCATGGTTTTGACAGTTGGATGCCCTTCCACACACACACACACACACACAAAATTTTCAATGTACCAGTATCAATGATTGGATAATGGCCATGCTGGAGCACTACCTTCAAGGGTTCAGTCAAACCTAGTGACATACTTTCAGTGCAATACTTTTATCAATCCTCTTATCAAACTGCTAAGTTTTAGGACATCAATGAATACAACACGAATAGAAACAGAGATACACATGCACAGATAT
>NC_068994.1:7814884-7815249 GCF_001194135.2 Octopus bimaculoides
TATATATATATATATATATATATATGTATATATACACATACATATACACATATATACACACACACACACACACACACACACACCTATATACACACACCCACCCACACACACGCACATATATATACACACACACACACATACACAACAACCATATTCCATAACTGCATGGGTCAGGCAAAGTTTGAGGTAGATCTTCTATGGCCGGTTGCTCCTTTTGTTGCCAACCTCTACCTGATTCCAAGCATCTTAATATTTCTACATGGCTCCACATATTTTCACAGAACAGTGAAATACTTGGAATTCCACTGCTAAAAGAAATTTACTTCATGCCTCTCTCAAAGCTTATAAATTCTTCAGAGGTAAAC
>NC_068994.1:7815530-7818029 GCF_001194135.2 Octopus bimaculoides
ATATATATATATATATATATATATATATATAGTGTGTGCGTGCTATGTAAATTTTAGAAAGAATTACAAGACAGATTCCTCGAGCCAAGCCAACTGACGGGAGACCAATGGAGAACAAGATGATTGGATAAAATTCGTCTCGGGAATCCAGCAAGAACATCTAATGACTGTTGCATCTGCTAGGACCCTACGGAGAAGGTATCAGAGGTCTCCATCTCCATGACCTTCCCAGGAATAGGAGACAGAGAAAATGGGTGGATGGATGTTTTCAGAATATATATAATATTGAATAATCCTCATTTAACATCCAATTATCCTTGCTGACAGGGGTTGGGCAGTTTTGACAAGAGCTGGCGAGCCAGAGAACTGCACCAGGTTCCAATAGTCTGTTTTAGAAAAGTGTCTACAGATGAATGCCAACCACTTTACAGAGTGCACTGGGTGCTTTTTGCATAAGAATATTCAATCTAGATTATTACTCTTTTACTCTTAGCGGTTCGGCAAAAAGAGACCGATAGAATAAGTACTAGGCATACAAAGAATAAGACCTGGGGTCGATTTTCTCGACTAAAGGCAGTGCTCCAGCATGGCCGCAGTCAAATGACTGAAACAAGTAAAAGAGTAACTGAAGTAGACTCATTAAAATCATTATCAAAATATCTTTTTCTCTCTTTCTCCATCTCTCTCTTTTTCCCAGCTAAATTAGCCGTATCATAAAAACTAGAAGCAGCTCTCTGGTATTTTACAAAGTCCCAAGAGTCTGTTTAACTCTTCTGCTCTATCTTAGGAATGAACTCGCATATTTCATTCACATGATTGCTGCTAGAAAAGAAAAAAAGAACAAAAACCCCCTACATATGTCTCTATAGGAAAATAAGTTTATCAGTGAGAATGTAAATGTGAATGGTATGTAGTCATGTACATCTGTGTGTATGTGTTTATGTCTACGTAGATCTATATGTACAAGTCTTAGGTGTGCGTACATATTCGTGTATGTATGTGAAGTATATGGATTTATGTATAAGTCTTTTCTAACACCAGTGAAGAATCATAACTTCACATAGCTAAACAGTAAACTCTACCAAATATCTCAGACACCACAACAACAACAATAATAATGATCTCTTCAACCTATACCCAGAGTCATAGATTTTTGTTGCTGCTGTTGTTGTTATTGTTGTTGTTGTTTTATATCTAGTCTTTATTTATAGAACTAATTCTAGCTGGATAAATTCTTTTTTCTTCTTTAACACAAAGGGGGACTATTTTTAGTTTGACTAGTACATCCTCACATGGGCCATCTTCCAGACCTGATGTAGGCATTCTAAAGAACAACCAGCATGGGAGCATTTTATGGGGTTGGTTGTCTGAGCTGATAGAAATAGCTGCCAAATCTCCCTTGAATCACACCCATCTTAAAATGAAGAGATGGGCATGATGGACTAACGGTGAGTGATTGAATGCGTGAGAGCTGAGTGCATGAGAAAGTATGAATGAGAGTGTGTGATGGATTGAGTGTGTGATGGATTGAGTGTGAGGGGGAATGGGTGCACAAATGAATATGTGAATGAATGAGTGACTGCACAAGGAAATGAGTGAGTGTGCATGGAAATGAGTGAGCGTGCAAGAGATTGAGTGAGTACGCAAGAGAATGAGTGTATGCGAGTGATAATGAGTGTGTGCGAGCAATAATGAGCAAGTGCGAGCGATGTGTGAGCCAGCGAGAATGAGTGTGAGCAAGCGAGAATGAGTGTGAGCAAGCGAGAATGAGTGTGAGCAAGCGAGAATGAGTGTGAGCAAGCGAGAATGAGTGTGAGCAAGCGAGAATGAGTGTGAGCAAGCGAGAATGAGTGTGAGCAATATATATATATATATATATTCCCTCACCTGTCTTCATCATTATGTGCGTACACATGTACATATGCATACATACACACACACACACACACACACACACACACATATATATATACATACATGCACTATTGAATCTAACAACTAAGTGACACAGCTAGCTGCTGATTTATAAATATACACGTGGCCGAGATTTGACAAACTTCCTTGATAACAAACACTCATTGACAAAAACCACTTCCAATGGCCCACACACAAATATACAAACCATGAACACTGACTGCCACTGTTGTGTGAAAGAAGCAGCAATACACACCAGCAAGCTTGTCAGACATATTATTGAGAGTGAGGAAAGGACTAAGTGTGTTGCAGGGCTTGATTGAGGTGAATGGGTGAAGTGGAATTAGAACAACTGTCTCAATAGCCATCCCAATTTCGTGTGGATAGTTAAGAGCTTCCTGGAACACTTTGGATGGAAGAGAGGAGACAAAGCAGACATCAGGCGGTGAGAGGGAGAGAGATTGGAAAGAGAAGGTAAGAGAGAGAGGGGGGAGGTAAATAAGAGTGAGAGGGGAGAGAAATCATGGGGGAGGAGGAGTGATCACAGGGAGCAGAGAGAGATCACGGGGAGGAGAGAGAGATCAC
>NC_068994.1:7819149-7820338 GCF_001194135.2 Octopus bimaculoides
TTAATGTAGATTTTATATTTAATTCCACCACCACCACCACCAACCACCACCACTCCATGTAATAATGACTGACATATTTAGCAAAACCCCAGTCAACATGTACATCTTATGTGGTGGTTGTAATGGTGACGGTGGTTGTGATGGTGGTGGTGGTGGTGGTGGTGGTAGTAGTTGTAATGGTGGTGGTGGTGGTAGTTGTAATGGTGATGGTGGTTGTGACGGTGGTAGTGGTGGTGATGGTGGTGGTGGTGGTGATGATGATGATGACGGTGGTGGTGATGGTGGTGGTGGTAGTTGTAATGGTGACGGTGGTAGTTGTAATGGTGGCGGTGGTTGTGATGGTGGTGGTGGTGGTGGTGATAGTCTTGGTGGTTTGCTAAGTGTGCAGTGGGACGGTAGTGATGCATGATCAGTTATGTAGCATGGGGTTGCGCAAGCAGTGTAGGGGTTGCGCAGGCAGTGTAGTTTGTATTTAGCGAGAGAAGTGAGAGAAGAAAAGCTCAATGTATTTTGAGATCAACACTTAACACTATATTTAGGTTGGAATACTTTATGGAAATCGAGTTGTCAACACTTCAAATAATTACATGATTACTTATAAACATATATATAGATACATTAATCATTTACACACACAAAGCCCTTGGCATTCAAGCAAGCACTAATATATATGTGTGTGTGTGTGTGTGTGTGTGTGTTTATATGTGTGTGTACACACACACACACACACATATATATATATATACATCTGTTAAAGTCTGTCATACCGGCCATGACGAAGGGAAATAGCCCTGAAACTCAAGTCGCCTTTATATATATATATATTTATATTCATATATTTATATATTTGATCCTTTATATTGAACACTCAATATTTCATCTACATTCAATACTTTCTTTCATGGTGCCATCCATTTTTATTTTATTTTATTTTATATTGTATATTGTATATCATATTATATATTGTATATTCCATATTCTATACCCCACATTAGTTCTGCAGGAATATAAATAAAACATAAAAAACAGACAGTGTTGGAACTCTTTTAAGCAAAATAATATAATATACATACACACACATATCATCATCATCATCGAAAGCGGTCATTAAACGACGATGATGATATGTGTGTGTATGTATATATATATGTGTGTGTGTGTGTGTGTGTGTGTGTGTGTGTGTGTGTGT
>NC_068994.1:7820882-7824365 GCF_001194135.2 Octopus bimaculoides
AAAAAAAAAAAAAAAAAAAAAAAAAAAAAATGACCATTCAGAAACCCAACAATATCTGTTTCAACACACCATTTCACATCAGGAACCTCCTTACAAAACAAATTCATAAACGTAATTCTCTAAGAATCCATAAGCCAGAAAAATATACACTCGTATATTTGTTGACAGAATGGGTATATATTCATCGAAGTCATCATCATCATCATCGTTTAATGTCCACTTTCCATGCTGGCATGGGTTGGACGGTTTGACTGAGGAGTGGCAAGCCAGAAGGCTGCACACATAGGCTCCAATCCGATCTGGCAGAGTTTCTACAGCTGGATGCCCTTCAAAGTGAACAGTATATACAAGGAAGTAATCAACAGAACACTTACAGAATAGAAGACACTTGCCCAAGGTGCCACCCATTGGAACATGACCCGGGACAAGGCAATTGTGAAACAAAACTTCCGGGCCATGAATGCTGTGCCTGCACGTAAATGATGTATAGGCATGGCCCTCTGGTTAAGAAGTTCTAGCATGCATAAACAAACACACATGTGCACAAACACATGTAGTTATGTATGTATGTGTACGTCCACATGTTTATGCATGCACACCACACCCCATGACAAGAGCTTATTCCCATGTAACAGGTAGAGAGAGGAGGGGTACTGTTTATAGCTGGTACATGTTGGGGGGGATAGAAGGGCAGCAGGTGATATAGGAGAGAAGAAATAGGTTAATGGGAAAGAGGAAATAAGAGTGAATGCCAAGTAACCAATGGCAAAGAAAGATGGGAGGGCGGAGAGAGAAAGAGAGAGAGAGAGAGAGAGAGAGAATGAAACTGAGAGAAACTAAGACTGTCTGTGTGTGTGTGTGTGTGTGTGTGTGTGTGTGTGTGTGTGTGTGTGTGTGTGTGTGTGTGTGTGTGTGTGTGTGTGTGTGTGTGTGTGTGTGTGTATGTGTGTGTGTCTGTGTGTGGAGAAGAAGAGAGGAAATAATAAAAGATAGGGGACTATCAGAAAAATAAAGGAGAAAATATTGAACAGGATGTTTGCTTAAAGAATGGTTAAAAGGTGTGGTTAAAAGGAAAGTGATGAGATGAGGCAAAAAAACTGAAATAGGGGATGGCAGGGAGGTGACAATGGTAGTGGAGAGGCAACTTGGTGGTGGTGGGGAGGAGGGAAAAGTAAAATAGTAGAAGAGGGGAGGGGATGGCTGTTCTGTCCCAGTCTCCTCTCCCACCCCATCTCACAATGTCCTAGATAGATATGTTCAAAGAGCACATGAATATTACTCACAAATAGCAGTCCCTTCAGAGAGATGCCCGACCTTGTTTTTGTAACAACCCTAAAAGCCCACAAGGGAAACCTCTACGTAGTCAGTCAATCTGCTAAAAAGAGTAGTGAAAAACCTCTCAAATCACACCATACTGTCTTCAAATAGCAAAAGACATACGGGCCATGTGCAGAGGGCACAGCGGGCCATGTGCAGAGGGCACACCGGCCATGTGGAGAGGGCACACCAGCCATGTGGAGAGGGCACACTGGATGAGTGCAGGGCACACCAGACAAACACAGGGAACAGTGGATGAGTGGGGAACACCAGTCAGATACAGAGAACACCAGATAAGTGCTGGGAACACCAGAGAAGTGCTGGGAACACCATAGAAGTGCTGGGAAGACTGGACAAGAGAGTGGGGACATTGCCTGAGGATAAAGGACACCAGACAAGTACAGGATACAACAAATAAACACTGTGGACTCTGGAGGAAAGCAAAGGGCACCAGGTGGGTGCAGATAACACTAAACAAGTGCAAGGAAACCAGAGAAATGAGAAGACACCAGAGGCCAAATAGAGGAGGGGTCACCAGTTCCTATAAGAAGTGATTTCTACAGTGCCACAGAGAGCCCAAATGTTAAAGGAAATGGATTCACACAATGTTGTATAATATAGTTTAATAATGTGCAATATAGTATAACATTATGTACTACAGTATAACAGTGTAATACAGCATACCTGTAATAGAGTATAAAATTGTCAAACATACAATAATATGTAATATACAGGGTGTCCACAAGGTCTGGGTGCATGGAGTAAATAAAATCACAGCATAAACAATTAAATATAAGGAATAATAATTTCTTAAAGTATGTGTTAATCCCATGTACCCAGACTTTGTGGACACTCTGTAGTATAATACTGATTTCAAATTTTGGCACAGGGCCAGCAATTTTGGGGGGCAGGGTGGTTAAGTCAATTACATCAACCCCAGTGCTCAACTGGTCCTTGTTTTATCAACCCCAGAAGGATGAAAGATAAAGATGACCTTGGTGAAATTTTGAACTCCGAACATTAAGACAGATGAAACAGGGCCAAGCACTTTTGCCCAGCATGCTAACGATTCTGCCAGCTTGCAGTATGATATTGCATATATTTCAGTACACAGCCTTATACTATATTGCTTAACATACTTGGCTACACAAGACTACCATATAGAGAGAGCTATGCAGCCTAATGGTCATGCAGCACAGTTGCTACACAGCATAGCATTGTGCAACAAACGCTGTGTACCATAGATTTGCATAGTGGTGCATTATCTAGCATATCGTAGTGTAATATAGGTCGGTGTAGGATATAGAATTGTACAGTACAGCATTGATTAGTATAGTGTATATAAAAGTGTGTAGAAAACTGTAGGAGTGGCTGTGTGGTAAGTAGCTTGCTTACCAACCACATGGTTCTGGGTTCATTCCCACTGTGTGGTACCTTGGGCAAGTGTCTTCTACTATAGCCTCGGGCCGACCAAAGCCTTGTGAGTGGATTTGGCAGACGAAAACTGAAAGAAGCCCGTCGTATATATATGTATACATATATGTGTGTGTGTGTCTGTGTTTGTCCTCCCAACATCGCTCGACAAGGTCCCACGCAGTGGGACTGAACCCAGAACCATGTGGTTGGTAAGCAAACTACTTACCACACAGCCACCCCTGCGCCTATAGTGACAATCATTTTACAACTATCACGCAATGTTAAAGCAAACACACACACACACACACACACACACACACACAGGCTTCTTGTAGTTTCTGTCAACTAAATCCACGCACAAGGATTGGGTTGGCCCATGACTATGGTAGAGAACACTTGCCTAAGATGTCATGCAGTGAAACTGAACCTAGCACCACGTGGTTGGGAAGCAAACTTCTTACCACACAGCCATGCCTAAGCCTATTGTCAAATTGCAGTACATTTCACTCCCATGTTCAGGGTTCAAATCCAGTCAGAGTTGGCTTCTCATCCAATATTGTTTCTAATAAGGAACAAGACCAAAAGTCTTGGAAAGAAGAGGTTAGTTGATTAAATCAACTATCAATTCTACTATGGTCTCTGGCTAACCAATGCCTTGAGTGAATTTAATAGATGAAAACTGTGTGGAAGCATACTGTATATGTGTGTGTGTGTGTGTGTGTGTGTGTGTGTGTGTGTGTGTGTGTGTGT
>NC_068994.1:7824827-7829217 GCF_001194135.2 Octopus bimaculoides
ATATATATATATATATATATATATATATATATATATATATATATATATACATATACATATATACACACACATACATACATACACACACACACATATTGATTCACTTAGAACACACTGAAGCACTATATACAATCTTCATCATCATCAGCAGCAGCATTAGTACAATCCAGAAACACACTCGAACATTTGATGACTGATGCGGATGCAGACAAGAGTGGGAAGAGGAAGAATTCTGTAAATCTGGATTAGTAAATATAGATTTAGATTAGTGACGAGTCAGCTATTAATTCACAACACAGACACAAAATACCAATTAGGAAAATATATATAGCAACATCCTACAGTCTGGTCAATACAGTGATTTTATTTTCATATATATACAAATATATATATAGACACACACTTGTATACATACACATATATATCATTGTATCGACCAGACTATTGGAGAAGCACGCCAACATTCCCCATGGACAGAACATCAGTCTGTAGCAGGGTTAGCTCTTTGGAGTTGAGCAGAGACAAAGCAAAATGAAGACTTTTACTCAAAGATCATAGGACAATGCTGGTGCCGCGTAAAAAGCACCCAGTCCTCACGAAACTGGTTGCATCTGGAAAGGCATCCAGCTGTAAAAACCATGCCAAAACTGACCTCGCCTGAGCTGGTGCCACATAAGCATTCAGTCCATTCTGCAGGGTGGTTGGTGTTTGGAAGAGCATCCCAGCTGTAAAAACCATGCCAAATCAGATACTGAAGCCTGGTGCAGTGTTCTACTTAGCCAGCTCCTGTCAAACGTCCAACCCATGCCAGCATGAAAAGCAGACATTAAATGAGACAGACAGACTGGTAAACAGACATGAGAAGAGTGTTGCAGTTTGCTTGAAGCATTGTAGTACAGAAGTAAAAGATAAATGAAATGAGAGAAAAAGTTTTTAAAAAACCTTTTAAATTTTCTGCGTTGTTAGAAGCTTTCATTAGTTCTCTTCATTCATGTTCTACCCACACACATGGGTGTGTATTTTATTCATTTATGTTTCAGCCCCGAGGCTGCGACCATGCTGGGGCACCACCAGTGTAATCACCTTTTAATTGGCCAATTCTATGTGATTAGCTTTTGGTGAAGGAGGGAGTTCGATACTACCTCCCTCTTGAGTTTCCTGCCTTGATATTAGTTCACCTGGGATCTTGGATAGCAAGAGGTCAAGTTGTTTCTTGAAAACATCTACCCACACTCCATGGAGATCCCTCAGATGTTTTGGCAAGGCATTAAATAGCTGCAGGCCCTTAAATCGCAAGCCGTTGTAGTACATGGTTCTCGCATTAGATGAGACAGCTGGGACTTTCAGAACAGTGAAGTGACGTCCAGTTCAAGGCCTCGTATAACTCAATTCCAAAGTTTGGTGCCAACCCCTCCAGTGTCTTCCACACATATAACACTGCATACTTCTCCCGTCTTCGATACACACACACACACTTATTTACATTCACTTACATTCACACTCACATTCATTTACATTTACACAAAGGACGTAGGAAAATTTCAAGAATTTTATTGGCTGAGACGAAAATAAAACAGAAATTCACATACAATTTCAGCAACAAAAATGTATGAAATACTCGGTCAATATATACCCAGACACACTACATTATAACTGAATCAGTCACTACACAATCACACTCATACAGTACCCGAACACATACACACTCCAAACATGGTCTATATGGCAGGGTTCAGCCAGTACTATAGACAGCCTTGAAGGAACCTTAATGAATATTCAAAGAAATTTATCCCTTTTCAAAAAAAACTTATGGCCCCTTTACCCATGAGGTCCTCAAATACAGTCCTGTTTAGCCTTGCAATATCTCTACTGGGGTCCTACACATCATTTTAACCCTTTAGCAGTTAAACCAGTCATATCAGTCCAAAATATTCTACCTGTTTTAAGTTCAAACTGGCCAGATCCTGTCTCTCACGCCTACCCTACAATGTCATTCAGAAAATAAACAGTCATTATCGAAAAATCTCAAACATACAAGCATTTCATTTGTCAGAATAATCTGAATGCTAAAAGGGTCAATGTCCCCTTCTTTTTTTTTTTCTATGTTTGCATGGGTCGGACATAATTTGTCCAGGCAGTCTTTTCTACAGCCTGATAAATAATGCACTTAACTCTTCATCTCTTAACTATAGAACTATAGTACGAGACATACAAGGAATATAAAAACAAGATGCTCCACGGTGAGAATGCCTTCGATCAAAGGTCTGTCTGTTCAATTAGCGCCAATTTGGAGCTATATAACTACAAATATAGCAATATACTATCACACACACACACACACACACAGGGTCCATTTTTTCTTTTAAATCTTTTAATCAGGAAACAACAGAGACTATGACCTTTTGGTAGGGCCTCCAATACTCGACGGAAGCAGGGAAAGTGAGAGATGATATCCTCAAACTGGAGGCATGACCCAAAAGCTTGCAAACGGAGTGGACTCTGCAAAAGGCATCCAAGGTGGACGGTGGTGGAATCAGACCAGGACCAGCTCTCTATCATCTCGTATCACAGCTCTCGACTGGTACAACCATACATCACCCCTCACCCCCACACACACACACATTCTCAAACACCCACATACTTTCTACCAGTTGTTGACACTAGCACACCAGCTACACCACCACCACCAGCACCGGTAACACCATGATAATAGGAGACCAGCAGGTCTTTGATCCAGGAAACCAAGCCTTCAATGACAACATAACGGTAAGTTCTGTAGCATCGGACATGTCACGAAACTTGGTGGCAGAGCAAAGACTGGATGGGGGTCGGCAAGGAAGAAGAGGGTGGCGGAAAAAAACTATAAGACTATTTTATTTGTTCAGCTATATTTAGTAACTTGACCCCCTCGTGGGCTGGTAAGGGACATTATAATTAAAGTACATATGTAGGAGTAAGTTTGTGTACACATATATATACACATATATATACACAGGGTGTTTATACTTGAATATGTGCATGCATGTGTGTATATTAGATACTGAGTTGAAAAATTCCATTAACTAAGATTAATCCAAACAATTATCAGAAAAATCTCCCCCCTGGGAGCATTTGAAATCTACAAACAACATGCAGAACACCCATCCCTTGAGGTATTTCCCTTCGTCCATATATGCATATCAGTATATATGCATGTTTGTATGTGTGTATATATGCATGTATGTACGTGTGTCCTCATTGTTTAACACCCACTTTTCCTTGATTGCACGAGTCAGATGAGGAATTTGCAGAGGCAAAATTTTCTACAGTTGGATGCCCTTCCTGTTGCATACCCTTGCCTGTTTCATTTCCTTTGGCCAGACAAACTTTTGGAAATGAAGGACAGTGCTTGCATGATGGTGACATTCATACTATCTCAACTATCACATGAAGTCAAAGTAAGGAGACAGTAACACACACACACACACACACACACACTCTCTCATACTCACATGCACAGACAGACACACACACACGGACTCTTTCAGTTTCCATCTAGCAAATCAACTCACAAGGATTTGGTTGGCCTGAAGCTATAGTAGAAGACTTGCCCAAGGTGCCATGCAGTGGGACTGAACTTGGAACCATGTGGTTGGAAGCAAACTTCAGCACAGTTACACCTGAGACATCATCATCATCATCATCATATAACATCCGCTTTCCATGCTAGCATGGGTTGGACGATTTGTCTGATGACTGGCAAACCAGATGGCTGCACCAGGCTCCAATCTGATTTGGCAGAGTTTCTACAGCTGGATGCCCTTCCTAATGCCAACCACTCCGAGACTGTAGTAGGTGCTTTTACGTGCCACCGGCACAACATTACACCTTGGCTGACCCTAAGTCATGTAACACAATGCCAGACCCCTAATCCCAACAAAGATTTTTTTCTTTTTTAAAATGATTTTAAATTTCAAGTTATGTACCTGGTCTAAATATCTAATTTCTATGAAAAACTATGACCCCACTCCTTATCTAAACACTTTATCCCTTCCTAGTTCCCACTTACTAGCTAACAACGCTCCCCACCTCCAATGAGAATGGTAACACACAAGTTAAGAACCATTACATTAGAAAATGTCATCTTATCTACACAAAGTGGAGGCGCAATGGCCCAGTGGTTAGGGCAGCGAACTCGCGGTCATAGGATCGCGGTTTTGATTCCCAGACCGGGCATTGTGAGTGTTTATTGAGCGAAAACACCTAAAAGCCCCACGAGGCTCCGGCAGGGGATGGTGGCGAACCCTGCTGTACTCTTTCACCACAACATTCTCTCATTATTTCTTCCTGTTTCTGTTGTACCTGTAATTCAAAGGGGTCAGCCTTGTCACACTGTGTCACGCTGAATATC
>NC_068994.1:7829980-7835663 GCF_001194135.2 Octopus bimaculoides
TATTTGATGGTATGCAATGTCAATCAAGCTCAACAAAACAGGGAAATCTTAGAATTCCATTCCACCAGCCATCAACATTTCACATAAGTTATTTTGAAAAAAAAAAATGATGCACCAAATTCACAAAGCAACCAACCAGCCTGTTGGAAACAAAAATAAGGTTAGCCAAGTTGGACTGTGGCATCAAAGACAACCAACCAACCACTCAAAGATCAGGCTATGTTAGTACTTGTAACAAGGGAAATAAGCTAACTGAGATACCATTCTGTTACACCGAAAATGCCTGGCACTTAGAACTGCTCAATGTGTCAGCTGTAAAAATGGTAAAGTAATTTGTGGAATCCATCAATAG
Source organism: Octopus bimaculoides (assembly GCF_001194135.2). NCBI lineage: Eukaryota > Metazoa > Mollusca > Cephalopoda > Octopoda > Octopodidae > Octopus > Octopus bimaculoides. The sequence continues at coordinate 7,830,333 of NC_068994.1, forward strand.
TGATAAGATATCCACCTGGTGCTTGCTGAAAACTTGTTTGTGTATGCGAGGTGAGATTAATAATATAGGTAGGTGGGGGGGGGGGACAGTGTTGTCACATCAGTCAAAATTAGAATCAGAACTCTGATCCTACAGACATTAACAAGAAGTCAGGACTGATCAAGGACCCTGGTTTGTGTCCGAGACTGACAGGAAACTCAACTGACATGAAACTGGACCCTGCAAGACTGAGCAAAGATTATGACTCAAGCTCTAGAGTTAACTGTAATAACTTCCTACTGCTACAAGAGGGCAGTGCCAATGGTTTTCGCAGAATCACCTAGATCAACTAGAGTGATGACATTAGCTTTTAGCAATGGCCAGTCTAAAAAATATCATAGTGGAATTGAACTCGGAACCTTGTGGTTGCAAAGCCAACTATCTTAACCATTAGGCCACATTCTGCCTACCTTACCTTTAGTAACTACCAGCTAAACAGGAAAAATAAGAAATTAAATATATAAAAATTTAAAAAAAAAAAAAAAACTTAAACCAAAAACAAACCCTAACACAGACATCAAGAATGTCACCGAAAACTAATTTGATAGGAATGTGTCTCTAGGAGGAACAAAGCTGGTTTGGCAAACAGGGGTCAGATTCTCTGACCTTTAAGGTTCCAGTGTTGAAAAAACAGAACCAGGAATACCATCAAATTTATTGTAGAGATATTTGGTTTTTTTTTTTATGTTTTTTTTTGTTCTTTTTTTTCTTCTCTAAACCATGTAAGCCAAAACTTGGCATCAACCCATTCAACAAAAGGTCAAAGATTTTCTTTTGTTATGCTTTGCAATAGATTTTTTTTTAATTTTAGCCTGTTCAACACAGCCAAATCCACAAAGCCAGGGCCAGGTTTCAATTTCTACTCAAGGTAACTTAACCCTTCCTTTCATTACAATATTCCTATTAAAATATGCTGCTTTTGTTTCAATTAATTTTGAAAATAATGAAGAATTTATTAAAATAATTAATTATTATTAAACTGGAGTTTTGGAATAAATTAACATGAAATTTTGAAAGAAAGTTTTAATTTAGATCGCTTTGAAATAGTAAAATTTTATCATAGAAACATGAGCAATCTCTGGTGAGTTGGTATCAGAAAGGTTTACATAGGTGCAGGTGTGGCCGTGTGGTAAGAAGCTTGCTTCCCAACCACGTGGTTCTGGGTTCAGTCCCACTGCATGGCACCATGGGCAAGTGTCTTCTACTATAGCCTCGGCCTGACCAAAGCCTTGTGAGTGGATTTAGTAGACAGAAACTGAAAGAAGCCAGTCATATATATGTAAATATATATGTATATGTTTGTGTGTCTGTGTTTGTCCCCTCAACATCGTTTGACAACCGATGCTGGTGTGTTTACATCCCCGTAACTTAGCGGTTCGGCAAAAGAGACCGATAGAATAAGTACTAGGCTTACAAAGAATAAGTCCTGGGGTCGATTTACTCGACTAAAATAAGGTGGTGCTCCAGCATGGCCGCAGTCAAATGACTGAAACAAGTAAAAGAGTAAAAGAGTATAGGTGCGGGCGTGGCCGTGTGGTAAGAAGCTTGCTTCCCAACTACATGTTTCTGGGTTCAGTCCCACTGCATGGCACCATGGGCAAGTGTCTTCTACTAGAGCCTCAGGCCGACTAAAGCCTTGTGAGTGGATTTGATTGACAGAAACTGTATGTAAGCGTGTGTGTAAATGTTGCGTACGTGTGTGTGTGTGTGTGGTGTGTGCCCCATCACCGATTGACAGCTAGTGTTGTCCCGGGGTCAATTTGTTCAACTAAAACACTTCGAGGTACTGCTCCAGCATGGCTGCAGTCAAATGACGGAAACAAGTAAAAGAATTGGTTAAGTCACTGAGGGAGCCACCGTGCAGTAACTAAGTCTGCTAGAAATAGCAGTCAAATATCCCAAGAATCAGAGTCATAGCTGGAATTCATTTAACCATAGGCTTGATTAACCAGGTGTGTGGTGTCTTCAAGCTAAGTAACAAAATCCAATTCCATTGAGCAGCAAATAGGTACCAAAGGATGAAACAATTTTGTTCACCTAGATGTAAAGACACACCAGAAAGAAAATAGCTCAATCCACCTTGCCGTAAATAGGAACCACGAAGTCACATAACCCAGTCCACATCTCTATAAAAGGGTGACACTACAGGAAATAGTGGCCTCTGAGTAAAGAACTGTAAAGAATTTAATCTAAAGGTTATAGTTCAGAGGATATTTCTTAACCGTTCCACTAAAAAAACTGAATTTCATGGTAATTCCAAGAATGATGTTAAATATCTACCAGAAAATAGGATTGGTATTTTCTGCAAGTCATGTCTCAAAACTTGACATATCTCAATACGAAATAGAAGAAAAAAAAAGATAGATTGGCATATAAAACTGCTTTCTGCGGTTAAGGGTAACGGAATTTGGAGTGGTCATATCTGATTTCTGCATTAAAAGGGTTCCACGTTTGTGATGTCTGACAGATTTAGCACTGCCAAACCTTTCAAAGATGGTATTTATGATGCGTTTTATCGTGAATGAAATTTCACTTTATCAAAGAGAAAGTTAAAAGATGAACTGAAGGCAAGAATTATAGAAGCATTGACCAACTTAAATAAGGAGACTGTCCAGAAGAGTTGCAGGAGATTCCGAAGTCGTCTGGAGGCCGTGGTTGAAGCCAATGGCGATTTTATTGAATAAATTTACTCTTTTAATATTTCAAGCTATTTTTATGTAATTTTGGTAAATATATCTGTTAAAATGAGATGTCAGTGATATTTTCATTTTTGCGTAATTTAGATGACAATTTATTCTCCACACCCTGTGTGTGTGTGTGTGTGTGTGTGTGTGTGTGTGTGTGTGTGTGTGTGTGTGTGTGTATGTGTGTGTGTGTGTGTGTGTGTGTGTCTTTGCTTCCCACTATCATTTGTCAACCGATGTTGGTTCGTTTGTGTCCTCATAATTTAGTAGTTCAGTACAAGAGATCGATAGAATAAATAAGGAGTCTGATTTGTTTGACTAAGATTTTTTAAGGTAGGACCCCAGCATGGCCATGGACAAATGACTGAAACAAGTAAATGATATAAATCTTTAATCTTTTATTTGTTTCAATCATTAGTCTGTGGCCATGCTGGGGCACTGCCTTGAATTTTTAGCCAAATAATATCAACCCCAGTACTTTATATTTTTTTAAGCCTGGTATTTATTCTATCAGTCACTTTTGCTGAACCCCTAAGTTACAAGGATGTAAATACACCAACACCAACTGTGAAGCAGTGGTGGAAGACGAAGCACAGACAAGCTTCTTTCAGTTTCCGTCTACCAAGTCCATTCACGAAGAGAGCTTCGGTCAGCCCAAGGTTATAGAAGAAGATACTTACTTATGGTGTCACAGGTGCCATACAGTGGAACTGTATCTGGAACCAAGGCGATGGGTAGCAAGCTTCTAACCACACATACACACACACGCACACACACACACTACACCATTCTGAACACACAGCAGTAATACCCAGTGGTGACAGGCTGGCTGTAGTTATCTGCAACATTGATACCAGCGAGGACAGATGACATCATCCGGAAGAGACAGACAGACGTGTGATTAAGAAACCAAGTATTAGCATTACAAACCAAACCAAACCAAACTACACTGAGGAATTACAGATCTACTCATAAGACATGCACACACAGACCTTTTTTCCTAAAGTGAACATCTATCTATGTTCTAGACACACAAAAGCATTCTTAGTACACCCCTTATATAAATAATTATACAAAAGCCATGCTACTAGGAAAGCATACATTCAACACATACACATGTCTAAGACATCTATATATGGATACACCTACACATATACAAAACATACAAGAAGATATTACAGTCATTTACTGTCTTGTTTTTAAATTGTTTTAGTCATTGGATTGTGGTCATGCTGGGGCACCACCTTCAAAGATTTAGTTGAATAAATTGACACTAGTACTTAGTCAGGCAAATTGACCCCAAAACTTATTTTTTAAAGCCTAGTATTTAATTGGTCAGTTTTGCTGAACTGCTAAGTTATGGGGACCTAAATACACCAACACTGGTTGTCAACTGGTGATGGGTTGGGGTGGCACGCACGCATACAGACACACATAATGAGCTTCCAGTTTCTGTCTACCAAGTCCACTCACAAGGCTTTGGTTGACCTGAGGTTGTATTAGAAAACATATAACAGGTTGAGTAAAAAGTAAGCAACATTTTCAACCATGAAGAATTTGTACCAGATTTTTGCAGAGTTTTGAAGTTTTTAAAACATTTTTTTGCAATTGTCTGATAATATAGACATAGACTTGCCTAAATGCATCAGTAAGTTAGCATTGATATTTTTTCCCTGTTGTTACAATAATCTGAAATGGAAATGTCAAAGCGCAATATTCGAGCAATTTTGCTATTCAACTTCAAAAAAAAAATGTAAAGCAGCTGAAACTGCTCGCGACATCAACGAAACATTTGGTGAGGAAATGACCAGTGAGTGGTCAGCTCAAAAATGGTTTAAACGATTTCGCAATGGACACCTGAGCCTTGAAGATCGTGAGCGTAGTGGATGCCCATCTGGATGCCCTTCAAGGCAGTGCTCCAGTAAGGCCATAGTCAAATGACTGTAACATAAAAGAATAGCATGGACATTAAATGATAATAATGGTATACATATCACACACACACACATGACAGGCCTCTTTCAGATTCCATCTACCAAAGCCTTATGAATGGATTTGGTAGACAGAGGAGTTTCAGATAATTCCCACAAGTCAACTGTTTCTTCATAACTTTCAGAAAAATTTATATTTCCTAAATGAAATTTTCTACAAATACCTTTCAGATGGTGTAGATTACAATTATATTGGAATTTAATGTAAAGAAAGGAAAAAGAAAAAAATTTAGTGGATACACACACACACACACACTAATAATGTCTGTTTTTAGTTTCATTTTATAGATATATGTAATGTGTGTCAGTATGGATATGAGAGTGACCACCAACTTCAGGACTGGGAAGGCGAGGAGACACTTATGTAGGCATGCAGAATTTGAAGAGCTGTTGTCCTTTTTGGTTTGTTTATTATTATTTTTTTCCTTTTACTTGTTTCGGTCATTTGACCGCAGCCATGCTGGAGCACCGCCTTTAGTCGAACAAATCGACCACAGGACTTATTCTTTGGAAGCCTAGTACTTATTCTATCGGTCACTTTTGCCGAATCGCAAAACACAACAACATCGGTTGTTAAGTGACAGTGGGGGGGACAAACACAGACACACAAATACAAA
>NC_068994.1:7836388-7836809 GCF_001194135.2 Octopus bimaculoides
TGGCACCTTGGGCAAGTGTCTTCTACTATTGCGACCAAAGCCTTGTGAGTGGATTTGGTAGACGGAAACTGAAAGAAGCTTGTCATATATATGTATATATATTTATATGTGAGCGTGTCTGTGTTTGTCCCCCCAACATCGTTTGACAACCGATGGTGGTGTGTTTATGTCCCCATAACATAGCGGTTCGGCAAAAAAGAGACCGATAGAATAAGTACTAGGCTTCAAAAGAATAAGTCCGGAGGTCGAATTGCTCGACTAAAGGCAGTGCTCCAGCATGGCTGCAGTCAAATGACTGAAACAAGTAAATGAGTAAAAGAGTATATTAAGATAGGGGGGAGGGGAATAGAAAAAAAATTGACCTCATTTGTGAAAAATTTAGGACCTGGGTTTGCACCCATTAAGCACATTTCATTCTAGC
>NC_068994.1:7837892-7838295 GCF_001194135.2 Octopus bimaculoides
AGAGAGAGAGAGAGAGAGAGAGAGAGAGAAAGAGAGAGAGAGAAAGAGAGAGAAAAAGAGAGAGATAGATAGATACATACATACATACATACATACATACATACATATAGACATACGTGCAGAGAGTGAAAGCCCACATGCAAACATTCAAATCATTAAGCCCAAGACAACCCTGACTGAGTAGAAGGCATTCCAGGCGTGACCAACCGCTTCACTATATGTGCTTAAGTATTATATAAGGGACTACACCATCCCCTTTTAAAGAACAAAAAAAAATGGGTGTGATTTGAGAAGGGGGGGACGGAGATCAGTGGCCCAGTATAAAGAAAGAACACAGGCCCCACACATGTATATTCCGGTACAATGGCTTTCTTTATTTGAAACCCTTAAGTCGCGGCGGATG
>NC_068994.1:7838395-7838905 GCF_001194135.2 Octopus bimaculoides
GCAAGAAGCCCATCGTCTGTGTGAGTGTGTATGTGTGTGTGTGCCCGTGTTTGTTTCCTACCACCGCTTAACAACCGGTGTGGTTTGTTTATGTCCCCGTAACCTAGCGGTTCAGCAACAAGAGACCGGTAGAATAAGTTCCGGGTTTTAAAAAACAAAATTAAGGCGCAGGAGTGGCTGTGTGGTAAGAAGCTTGCTTCCCAGTCACATGGTTCCAGGTTCAGTCCCACTGCGTGGCCCTTTGGGCAAGTGTCTTCTGCTATAGCCTCGGGCCGACCAAAGCCTTGTGAGTGGATTTGGTAGACGGAAACTGAAAGAAGCCCGTCGTATATATGTATACATATATGTGTGTGTGTGTGTTTGTGTGTCTGTGTTTGTCCCCCCCACCATCGCTTGACAACCGATGCTGGTGTGTTTATGTCCCCGTAACTTAGCGGTTCGGCAAAAAGAGACCGATAGAACAAGTACTTGGCTTACAAAGAATAAGTCCTGGGATCGATTGGCTCGACT
>NC_068994.1:7839956-7841987 GCF_001194135.2 Octopus bimaculoides
AGCCTAGTACTTATTCTAGCGGTCTCTTTTGCCGAACAGCTAAGTTATGGAGACGTAAACACACCAACCTCGGTTGTCAAGCAATGTTGGGGGGACAAACACAGATACACACACACACACACACACACACACACATATATACATATATATGACGGGCTTCTTTCAGTTTCTATCTACCAAATCCACTCACAAGGCTTTGGTTGGCCCGAAGCTATAAATAGAAGACACTTGTCCAAGGTGTCACGCAGTCGGACTGAACCCGGAACCATGTGGTTGGTAAGCAAGCTACTTACTACAGATGTGTGTGTGTGTGTGTATGTATTTGTGTTTGTCTGTCTCCACCCACACCATTGCTTGATGACCGATGTTGGTGTGTTTACCTCCCCATAACTTAGTGGTTTGACAAAAGAGACCGATAGAATAAGTACTAGGCTTACTAAGAATAAATCCTGGGGGGTCGATTTCTTCGACTTAAAAATCCTTTAGGGCGGTGCTGCATCATGGTCGCAGTCAAATGACAGAAACAAGTAAAAGAAGAAAAGAGTATAACCCCAGTCCGACCAAAGCCTTGTGAGTGGATTTGTTAGACGGAAACTAAAAAGAAACCCGTCGCGCGCGCGTGTAGTATATCACTGTTAATGTTGAGTTTAAAGCTCTATGTAGATTATCATCATCCTGTCTTCGAGTATAGTGCTTAAGTTATTTTTATATTAAGTAGTATTACTGGTTATAGGATACAGAGCAGATGTAGGGGAAACAAAATTGTGATAATCTCCAGTTTGTATCAATTGTTTCCTGCGTACGTTTCGCCGTTGTGGTTGTTTAAAACTATAGACATTTATTGGGTGTTCCTGCAATTGGATGCTCAACCACTACAGATCATCAAAGAAACACTTTATTGCATTATGTTACAGAGGTTAAATGACAGGTTAAGTACCCAGTCAAGTTCTAGGCGTGTCCAGGAAATTCGCCGGATAGGAAATGAAACATTAAGAATATTCTTCGTATGGACAATGATAAAGCGTTTTATATCAGCACTTTTTTTTTAAATGAAAAAATAAGATTTGATATGAGTATTAAATAGGAAACTCTTTATTCAATGTCAAACATTAAACAAAAAATCGATGAGGTTATTTAAAATGATTTTGTGTGTTTTGGCTGCTATTTCTAACAGGTCGAAGAACGATGTAGAGACTATAATCATTTTTGTTAAACTGAATATTTTTTTTTACATTTAATTAGATCGTGTGTGCAACATGGCTGGCTGGCTGCCAGTAAAATGGTTTAGTTTAATAGCTGCAGTTTCAATGTTATTGTTACTATTACGGTATTTCAATTAATCCTTTCATATCGGCAAATCTATAATACTAATGCGGTAAAGATTACACTAAATGCCGTGTTGGATTTTCAGTTTGTATGGAATGCGTTGTGGATTTAACCTATACGGTTTTCCATTTCCCACCTTTGACATTCGGTTAGCCAGATTTTGCGCATGAAGCGCTGAGGTTTCTTCAATCTTTACTTTCTATCATTACCAACCACATGGTTCCGGGTTGAGTCCCACTGCGTGGCACCTTGGGCAAGTGTTTTCTACTATAGCCTCGGGCCGACCAAAGCCTTGTGAGTGGATTTGGTAGACGGAAACTGAAAGAAGCCTGTCGTATATATGTATATATATATATGTATATATATGTGTGTGTGTGTGTGTGTGTATGTTTGTGTGTGTCTGTTTGTCCCCCCAAAATCGCTTGACAACCGATGCTGGTGTGTTTACGTCCCCGTAACTTGGCGGTTCGGCTAAGGAGACCGATAGAATAAGTACTGGGCTTCCAAAGAATAAGTCCTGAGGTCGATTAGCTCGACTAAAAGGCGGTGCTCCAGCATGGCCACAGTCAAATGACTGAAACAAGTAAAATAGTAATATATATACACATACGGGGTGCGGTGGTTCAATTATCCGTTTGATATTTTTAATTTCGCTCATGCGCCTTGTTTTTGATTTTTGTCGACTATACAGTATGGCAGGGTCGG
>NC_068994.1:7842158-7842737 GCF_001194135.2 Octopus bimaculoides
AACGACATGCTGTACTACTTGGCATTCGCGCCGGAAGCTCTAATACGAACATTTCAGAGTGTTTGGGTGTTAATCTGAGAACAGTGCATGTACCGAGAGTGATAAAAATCAAACATCATGGTGTTTGGAGTGGTCACTAGTGATGGCGACTTTATGCCTCTGTTCTTCTTCCCACACGGCCTCAGACTCAACACGAAGGCCCACATCAAGTACTTGGAGAAGTCGTCGTCCTCCTCCTGCAGTGAGCTGGCATTCCTCATTCTCCAGAAGGGTTCGAAACTTTTTGTCGATGCCTGCCAAAAGTGCGTCGACCAAGAGGCTGCAGTAGACGAAGCTCTTGGATTTCAAGTCTTTCAGCCTAAAAGATCGTTGCAGCAACTTGAATTCAAGCGGACTTGAGTTAACGGAAGTTAAATGTAGCGGAAGTTAATTAGTCCGATAATGGTTTTCTAAGTTAACTTAAATGTTAAATCGTTGACGAAAATGTTAGCTGCGTTAATTAACGATTAACGGTTTGGTGCCCAGGCCTGGTACACGCACACGCGCACGCACACGCACACGCACACACACACACACACA
>NC_068994.1:7843286-7845052 GCF_001194135.2 Octopus bimaculoides
ATTCTTGACGTCACGGAGACAGGAAGACTCGTTTTTGTTTCGTTTTTGCATATCCGTCATTGTTACCACTGATGTCAGGGGACAAGCGGGGTGGGGGGTGGGGTGAGGGACGGGTGTGAGGTGTTGATGATGGTGACGATGCCTCCCCCTCCCCGTCTTCTCCCACCAAACAATCACGTGCCAGATGAAAAAAGAACTTGACTCATAACACAGTGCTGGAGCCGGGAAGACACGACGAAGAAAGAAAACTACTTGGCACTTTTAATATTTCGAAAGATGACTTTTCCTAGATGGCATTGCCACTCTCTACTCTTAGTCTGCTGATACCACCACCCCTCTTCTCTGTCTACCTCTCTCTCCTCCTCCCCCTCTCGATGTTTTACCGTGAAATGGTGTTCCTAACACCCTCTTTCTCTCTCTCTCCAGTTTGTTATTGTTGTACAACTCCATTTCTTCCCATTTTTCTTTCTATAAATACATCTTAGTTTGGAACACGGACAATAGTCGGCTCCTTTATTATGTTTTTATTTTTTCCCCTCATTTCCATTTCGTTTTGCTTGCTCTATGTACCTTTAACCATACACCCCTTGTTAATATAATATGATATAATATAATAATATATGGCAATCTTTCGGGAAGAGTTTATGACGTCATGAGTGAGTGTATGACTTTGTCTTTTTGCTTGACAGAGCTGAACAGTCAAACACACACACACACACACATTCGCACTCGTGACTGACGTCATGTACTAATACCGAAACACTGCATACTTATAATACTATATATTCCAGAGATGTATTTACCGGGCACGTGATTTGATCTGAGAATCTGAGTTGAAACTAAAACAATTGGTTATTATATTAGCCATTCAGAAACAAACAAACTTAAACATTTATTATTTTGTGTCTAAAGAAAACGTACACACGCACACATACACACACGCACACGCCCGCGCGGACACACACACACACACACACACACGTGTGTGTGCGCGCGCGTATAGTATGTATGTATATATATATATGTATGTATGTGTGTATGTATGTATAGGCGCTGGAACGATTGTGAAGTTTGCTGTACAACCACGTTGTTTCAGGTTCAATCTCAGTTTGCAGCACCTTGGGCAAGGCTCTTTTTCTATAGCAGAAGACACTTGCTCAAGATGTCGCGCAGTGGGAAAAAACTTTGAAAAGCTTCACACTCTTAAGAGATACATAACTATCTACATTTTCCCTGGGATGCATGAAAGACATAGCCTTCGTAGTAAGTCGAAACAATTTTTCATCAATTAAAATTTTATTCTTAATCGATCCATCTATTTTCTTCGCTCTCTCTGCCTAGGAGAATCGTTGTGGGGCAGAATCCCTTAGCACTGCTTCCATAGGGTCCTATCAGTTGTTGTTGTTGTTGGCACTCCGTCGCTTACGACGTCGAGGGTTCCAGTTGATCTGGCGATCAACGGAACAACCTGCTCGTGAAATTAACGTGCAAGTGGCTGAGCACTCCACAGACACGTGTACCCTTAACGTAGTACTCGGGGATATTCAGCGTGACACAGCGGGACAAAGCTGGCCCTTTGAATTACAGGCACAGCAGAAACAGGAAGTAAGAGTGAGAGAAAGTTGTGAAAGAGTACAGCAGGGTTCGCCACCATCCCCTGCCGGAGCCTCGTGGAACTTTTAGGTGTTTTCGCTCAATAAACACTCATAACGCCCTGTCTGGGAATCGAAACCGCGATCCTATGGTCGCAAGTCCGCTGCCTTAAA
>NC_068994.1:7845446-7850478 GCF_001194135.2 Octopus bimaculoides
GCGTTAACAATGAATTTTGTCTAAAACCGAACAACACCGACAAAAATAAAATTGATTAAAAAGTTAAATGGAATTTGAATTTCGGAGTTGTTTCCCTTCTTCTGCTGAAACCGAAAATTATCGTCGCTAATGTACAATATACACACACGTGTAAGGCGGCGAGCTGGCAGAGACGTTAGCACGCCGGGCGAAATGCTTAGCGGTATTTCGTCTGCCGTTACGTTCTGAGTTCAAATTCCGCCGAGGTCGACTTTGCCTTTCATCCTTTCGGAGTCGATAAATTAAGTACCAGTTACGTACTGAGGTCGATGTAATCGACTTAGTCCCTTTGTCTGTCCTTGTTTGCCCCCTCTATGTTTAGCCCTTTGTGGGTAGTAAAGAAACAAGAAACGTTAGCACGCCGGGCGAAATGCTTAGCGGTATTTCGTCTGGAAAATTATTGCTCTGCTTTACGAGCAACCACCAGGAACAAATTAACTCGTATATCGAGGTTTTACTATATTCACAAAATGAAACATGAAATTTTGAGAAAATTTTATGATATATATCAATATGTATGAATGCGCGTCGTAATCTACAGGGTGTCCACAAGGTCAGGGTACATGGAGTAAATAAAATCGTAACATAAATAATTAAATATAAGGAATAATAATTTCTTAAAGTATGTGTTAATCTCCATGTGGGTACATGGAGTAAATAAAATCATAGCATAAACAATTAAATATAAGAAATAATTTCTTAAAGTATGTGTTAATCCCTCATGTGGGTACATGGAGTAAATAAAATCATAACATAAGCAATTAAATACAAGAAATAATAATTTCTTAAAGTATGTGTTAATCCCCATGTACCCAGACTTTGTGGACACCCTGGATACTATCTGAAAGGCATTTGGGAAAAAATTCAATAAATATAACCATTTTGTTTTCTGAAAGTTACGAGGAAGCAAAGTCCGCTCGTGGGTCCCATTTGTGTATGTATGCCAGTGTTTGTAGTATAGCATGTCTTTCAATGTATCGAACGATGTACTGCGGTCTATTTTTGTCCTTTTACTATTTGGGAAAATCCCTTCGTACTCTTGTCAGAATAATCTTCTATAGCGCTGTGGGTAAAGGGAGGCAACTCTTTTCTATTGGTTTCAGATTTGGAGCAAATTTCGGATGAATTTGCTCAAATGCGTTGAACGTCAATTTTCTATCAGTTACATCTTTACATTGTGAGTGTACGTGTGTGTGAGTGTGTGTGTGTGTGTGTGTGTGCATGAGTGTGAGAGTGAGTGAGTGCATGTGTGAGTGTATGACTTGTTTCAGTCATTTGACTGCGGCCATGCTGGAGCACCGCCTTTAGTCGAGCAAATCAACCCCAGGGCTTATTCTTTGTAAGCCTAGTACTTATTCTATCGGTTTCTCTTTTGCCGAACCGCTAAGTTACGGGGACGTAAACACACCAGCATCGGTTGTCAAGCGATGTTGTGGGGGGGGGGGACAAACACAGACACACACACAAAAACCGGGTAACCGGCCTTATGAGCCTTAGGTCTCAACACAGTAAGGTGCGGACCAATATGTTCGGCGTCTTTTGGGTTACATTACATATACAGCAAATAAAGTGCACCAGGGGAGGCAATACATGTAAAGAAATTACTACGGAGTGAATTCCCCTGACGACTTAGGCGTGTGGGAGAGTGGATTTTGAAAAGAGGTTTTTTGCAGAATTGTTTTCTTTTTTAGGACTTTTATTGAAAAGGTTTGTTTTAAGTCTAATTCTCACAGCGTGTAATGTTAGGTACCCATAATCATTATTTTGTTATTCTCATTTATTCTTATTTCCACCTGACTAACCTCTTTTTTTTTTTTTTCCCTATTTTCAGGTAAGTCTAAGGTACTTGTATTGCAAAGCTCCTTTTATCTGGGAAGCCATTGTCATGAGTAAAAAACATTGAGCTAAAATAAGGGAAGAAATGCAAACATCTGGCGACCATCTTGACGTATGAGGTAAGTCACTCTCTGAACAAAAATATGAACAAGGTCTTTGGGTTTAAGATTTTATTTGGGACAAGCATTTTAATGGTTGGATGGTAGACACAGATAAAACAAATGCCAACAAGATATTCTAAATTATTTGGGAATACTTTTATTCTTTTAATCTTTTACTTGCTTCAGTCATTTGACTGCGGCCATGCTGGAGCACCGCCTTTTAGTCGAATCAAATTGACCCCAGGACTTATTCTTTGTAAGCCTAGTACTTATTCTATCGGGCTCTTTTGCCGAACCGCTAAGTTACGGGGGACCTAAACACACCAGCATCGGTTGTCAAGCGTTGATGGGAGGACAGACACACACACAAACATATGCACACACACACACACACACACACACACACACACATATATATGATGGGCTTCTTTCAGTTTCTGTCTACCAAATCCACTTGCAGGGTTTTGGTCGGCCCGAGGTTATAGTAGAAGACACTTGCCCAAGGTGCCACACAGTGGGACTGAACCCGGAACCATGTGGTTGGTAAGCAAGCTACGTACCACACATCCACTCCTATGCAAAAAAAAAAAAATGAAGAAAAAATCCTTTTTCTCCGTCTTGCCCTCTACGATTTTTGTTACATGTCCATGTTTTTTCTGTAGGCACCAACCAATATAACATTTCACAAAGACCATAGACTGTCTTCTTGGTCTTCTGACTTTTGAAAAAAACAAAACAAAAAAAAAAAACAAAAGTGGCTGTGGGAGGATATCTGTCTATGTGCAACTCCAGTTGTGTGTATGTGGGGGTTTATGATTTCTTTTTCTCTTGTTCTTACAGCCTCATGTGCTTGCATAATAATCAAAATGCTAACCCAAAATATCAAACGAGCAAGCAAGCACAAACGAGGCAAACCTCAGGATGTTGTTATACATAATGTTAATTTATAAGCCGGTCACAAGATGTGAAAGCAGTTTGAGATTTTGTTGCGAATGATGTTTGTGATGTGTAACTGGGTTGATAAATCAAGGCATTAAAAAAAAAAGATTCTCAAAACTCCACTGATTGTCATCATGACTTCAAGAAAGAAAGAAACCAGGATGTTATATCTTTTTTATCTTTCACTTTTTTCACTCATTGGACAGCAGCCATGCTGTGGCACGTTCAGGGTTTTAGTCAAACAAATCAACCTTGGTTTCTTTTGCCAAGCTGCTAAGTTACAGAGATGTAAACAAACCAGCACTGGTTGCCAAGTGGTGGCAGTGACATGCACACACTCAGACACACAGCCACTCACACATGCACACACACACGCGCACACGGACATTCACACATGTGTGTGTGTGCATGATGTGATCACATGAACGTATTGTTCATCTGCCTGCATCCGACTTGAATTTAATTTTTTTTTTTTTATTATTAACCTGGAAACAGTTCTCACAGCAAAAACTCTATATATTTGCTTATATGATGTAACATATCACACACACACAATGTATATATTTATTTGTGTGTGTGTGCGTTCTTGGTAAATGCTACCCAGCTGCATAAATGGTTGGGTGTGACAAGACATTATGGCTCTGACACATTCATGCTACTCTTACTACTACTACTACCACTACCACTTCTCATAGCTAATTACATCATTCCTTCTTTAAGCTGTTCTGCAGTTTCGTGCTTCCATGCATCATTATGTGTATCTGTGAGCTCGCACATTCTTGTGTGTGTGTGTGTATGCGTGGTATGTGTACTTTTCTGTGTACCCTTGTTTATATATATGTCGTTGTGTGTTTGTATGAGCTTCTATATGTGTATCGTGTATTCATTTGTGCATATGTGTTTGTGTGTGTGTAAACTTTTGTATATGTATGCTTGTGTGTTAATCTTTATATCTGTATATATGCATGTTTGTGTGTGTGTGTGTGAGCCTTTGTATATGAATATTTCATTTTGTGTGCGTGTGTGTACTCTTTTTACTCTTTTACTTGTTTCAGTCATTTGACTGTGGCCATGCTGGAGCACCGCCTTTAGTCGAGCAAATCAACCCCAGGACTTATTCTATAGCCTAGTACTTATTCTATCGGTCACTTTTTTGCTGAACCTCTAAGTTACGGGGACGTAAACACACCAGCATTGGTTGTCAAGCGATGGTGGGGGAACAAACACAGACACACAAACACACACATATATATATATACATATATATATATATATGACGGGCTTCTGTCAATTTCCGTTTACCAAATCCACTCACAAGGCTTTGGTCGGCCTGAGGCTATAGTAGAAGACATTTGCCCAAGGTGCCACGCAGTGGGACTGAACCCGGAACCATGTGGATGGTAGGCAAGCTACTTACCGTGTGTATATTATGTATGAGTGTGTCTCTATCCATGTTGGATCTCATGTATATAGATTTATGAGAGCTTTTATGTGTAATGAACAAATATGTAAACATAGTAATACACAGGTAGCTATATACATGTTTACAAAATACTAAGAAATGTTCCCACACAAGCAAATGTATACATGTTCACTTAAGCTAATAATTTGTGACACATACACACATGGGCAGTAATATGCCTACAGACTAACAAATGCACACACACACACACACACACACACTAACACACATACACTTGCACATTCGCTAACATATTCGTGCATAGACACATACCTGTGCATATACACACATGCAGATACACTAACACACACACATGCAGATACACTAACACACACACATGCAGATACACTAACACACACGCATGCAGATACACTAACACACACGCATGCAGATACACTAATACACACACACACACACACACACACACACACACACACACATGCAGATACACTAACACACACACACACACACTAAAATCACTATCACATGTATACCTACAAACCCTCACAGGCACTAACACACACTTATATGCATTTACATGCACACATTCACACGCACACACACACACATACACATGAACATGCACTAACAACCACATGCCTCCTTTTGTATGTATGTGTGTATGTGTGTGTGTGTGTGTGTGTGTGTGTGTGTG
>NC_068994.1:7850488-7851101 GCF_001194135.2 Octopus bimaculoides
TGTGTGTGTGTGTGTGTGTGTGTGTGTGTGTGTGTGTGTGTGTAAGTTAGAAAGATAAGTGAATTGATAGAATGTGAGAGAGAAAGAGAGAAGAGACGTGAAGAGAATCTAAGATTTGTAGAGAAGATACAGGATGGAGCAGACATGCAGAAATCAAGATAACGCTCTGTGTGTGTGTGTGTGTGTGTGTGTGTTTAGTCTCTTTCTTTGCGTACCTGTGCATACAAGATATCAGCTGGCAGTGCAAATGATTACGAAAAATCTGTTGGGGGAAAGTTTTTGATTTTTTATTCCTGATATCTTGATAGTTTGATAAGAAAGATTACGTATTTCTGGGTTTAGCTTTTTAGGTCTGCATGATGGATGTTGATGTTTCTACTCTCTCGGCTCCAATCCAATGAGTAGTAGTAGATCAAGGTTTTAGGAGAGATATAGTTGCACTTTGTGCCATAATATATCAGTGAGGGTGATGGTGTTTCCGTGACAGTTTAACTCTAAGTGATTGAGACCTTTCGTGATTGAGACCTTTCGTGATTGAGACCTTTCGTGATTGAGACCTTTCGTGATTGAGACCTTTCGTGATTGAGACCTTTCGTGATTGAGACCTTTCGTG
>NC_068994.1:7853436-7854793 GCF_001194135.2 Octopus bimaculoides
ACACACACACACACACACACACACACACACACATATATACACACACACATATACACACACGATGGGCTTCTTTCAGTTTCCGTCTCCCAAATCCTCACAAATCCATTCACAAGGCTTTGGTCGGCCCGAGGCTATAGTAGAAGACACTTGCTGAAGGTGCCACGCAGTGGAGCTGAACCCGGAACCATGTGGTTGGTGAGCAAGCTACTTAATACACAGCAGTGTATGTTTTTTACACACACACACACACACACACACATATATGCTTTCTCATATATA
The DNA here is from genome assembly GCF_001194135.2 of Octopus bimaculoides. Taxonomy (NCBI): domain Eukaryota; kingdom Metazoa; phylum Mollusca; class Cephalopoda; order Octopoda; family Octopodidae; genus Octopus; species Octopus bimaculoides. The sequence goes on from NC_068994.1 coordinate 7,853,716, forward strand.
CACAACTGTGTGTGCATGCGCACATATAAGAGTGTATACATGTGTACAGTTTTTTGCTTAAGAGTGTGTATATGTGAATGAGTTTAAAGTTGGATGTGTTAGTGAGGGAAGAGATAAGAAAGGGATTATAGCAGATAAGTCAGGGGACAGAAGGTGGTGATGGTTGGGTTAGAGAGAGAGAAAGAGTGAGCGGGGGGGGGGTTATGATGGGGGTAGCTAGAGGGGATAAACATGAGTGTATGGAAAGTTGCTGAGAGATTGAGAGAGAAAGAGAATGAAATAGATAGGTTAGAGTGAGTGAGTGAGGACTGCTGGTAGCTTGTAAGATTGCTGAGGATAGCAAGTACTGTGTAAACCATCTTTTTTTCCTTCTTTTTTTTCTTTTTTTTTTTTTTCAGTCTATTTCTGTGTTTGCTACTACTCCCTCCTCCTTGTCGGATACGTGGTGGTGATGGTAAGAGTAGACCACAGAATGGTTAGCTGGTGGCAGTGGTGCAGGTGGAATTACCCAACCTTGGTATGAAAGTCTGGCAGTCATCCTAGTTGTAGAAACAGAAGCACTACTACTACTACTGCTACTACTGCTGCTGCTACTGCTTCTACTAAATGATAGTTTTGCTGCTTTGGATAGAAGTTGTTTTAGAGCTTTTTCATCTGTATCTTCCTTCAATCAGTTTCTGCAAAAGTTTTACTTAATCTATAGTATTTTATCTTATTTTATTTTTGAAATATAAGTTTTGATGAAGCCAAGGTTTTTCTGGTTTTGATGTGGCTTCATCATTTTATGTGACTATACGTAGATAAGATTGTATATAGTTAAGGTTCTCATTCTCTCTCCCTCCCTCTGTCTGTTTGTCTGTCTCTCTTGTGTACATTTGGTAAATTATATAGTTGAAACACTCTAAGATTACATTGTCTGTGTGTGTATAAGCTAGTATATTATGTATAATTCTAGTAAGACAAGTTATATGTATATATAACACTCACTTCACACTCTCTCCCCCTTCTCTTTGTTTACAGATATACATACATCATACTATATATATATATATATATATATATATATATATATATATAT
>NC_068994.1:7856364-7857750 GCF_001194135.2 Octopus bimaculoides
ATGACCAAGGCCTTGTGAGTGGATTTGGTAGACGGAAACTGAAAGAAGCCTGTCGTATATATGTATATAATATATATATGTATGTGTGTGTATATGTTTGTGTGTCTGTGTTTGTTCCCCCAACATCGCTTGACAACCGATGCCAGTGTGTTTAGGTCCCCGTAACTTAGCGGTTTGGCAAAAGAGACCGATAGAAGAAGTACTAGGCTTACAAAGAATAAGTCCTGGGGTCGATGTACTCGACTAAAGGCGGTGCTCCAGCATGGCCACAGTCAAATGACTGAAACAAGTAAGAGTATATATATTCACACACGCACACGCACACGCACACGCACGCACGCACACACACGCACACACACAGTGTAATGTTTATTCTTTTGTCAAGTTGCATATGAAAACAATTTATCATTAAACTGAAATACTCAACATTTTTGTTTTAACTGAATGCATGTTTATTAAACTTTTTTACATGAAGAGAGGTCACTGTAACTTTCAATTTCTGACCTGCTGACCTTTGTCGGACGGTCTAATGAAGACTAACTGGCTGAAACTTCGAAGTTACTATCACCCATCTTCATATACACACACAAACACACACACACACACACATAATATTTTTTCTTTATTTTCACTATAATCTTTCTTTTTCTGGTTCTTAACAAAATTTAAATCCATCTTTTTGTATATATTTTTCTATAAGCAAGTGTCTTTTGCGTCCCTCAACTCTCTCACCTTGCATCGTTTACCTACCTGTGGATATTGTTTCTTTGTTCTCAAAAACTATTTTTGGTTGGGTCTGTTGTAAATTGTGTTGAAAGTTAAGTTTCTTTGTGGTGATATCAATAGTAGAGGTGTTGAAAGAACAGGTGTCTGGATAGTGTTCTGTTTATTAAGACTGTTTACAAGTGTGTACGTGTGCATGCCTATATAGTACCAGGCCCATATTTTCTAAGACTATTTTTCAACTACTCTTCTGTCTCTACAAATCTCAGGTGAGATTCCACAATGAAATGTTGCTCTGCATTTGAGACAGCGATTCTGTTACAAGCGCCTAAGATCAGTGGCCCCTAACCTGTTTTGCTCCATGGACTGGTTTCATGTTAGATAATTTTTTCTTCAATAGACGCAGGAGTGGCTGTGTGGTAAGTAGCTTGCTTACCAACCACAAGGTTCTGGGTTCATTCCCACTGCGTGGCACCTTGGGCAAGTGTCTTCTACTATAGCCTCGGACCGACCAAAGCCTTGTGAGTGGATTTGGTAGACAGAAACTGAAAGAAGCCCGTCGTATATATGTATATATATATGTGTGTGTGTGTGTGTGTGTGTCTGTGTTTGTGTGTCTGTGTTTGTCCCCCCACCATCGCTTGACAATCGATGGTGGTGTGT
>NC_068994.1:7858718-7861557 GCF_001194135.2 Octopus bimaculoides
CGTAGCGGTTCGGCAAACGAGACCGATAGAATAAGTACTAGGCTTCCAAAGAATAAGTCATAGGGTCGATTTGCTCGACTAAAGGTGGAGCTCCAGCAAGGCCACAGTCAAATGACTGAAACAAGTAAAAGAGTAAAAGAGTATCTATTCTTTCTGTGTTGCCTGGTACCAAATGGTTCATGGCCTGGTACTGGCCCACTGCCCAATGTTTGGGGTCCCCTGCTCTTGACCACATCCAAACAAACACCAGTTGACTAACTACCACAAAGTCATTCAGCAACACTTCAAAACCTGTGATCTACAGAAGTGCTGTGTCCACTCGTTGCTTTTGTGCTGTTACTATGGTAGTCTTTGCTCCTCAGAACTGGATGCTGTAGTACTTCCACTAAGTCAATCCTGATCTCTCATTCTCTCTTTCTCTTACCTGTCCCATCCACAGCCCTTGATCCCAAAATGTCCCCTTCCTCTACTCCTCTCTTTCTCCTCCCATTGCTCAGTCCTTAGTCCCTAGAAGGTTTGCCCTCTAAAAAACTTTTTCCCAGCCACCTCCTCTCCCTCCTTGCCCATCCCTTCATTGCCAGAATGTCTGCCATCCCCACCTTGAAATATTTTCCCTGCCCCTGGTTTTTTCCCCTGTAGCTGTCAACTTGCAACTAATCTAGAGGATCATAAATCACATTACTATGATTTTCGGGTGGGAGTCTAAGATCATAGGCATAACTCCTTCCGATCTCTCTCTCTCTCTCTCTCTCTGTGTCTCTGTCTGTCTGTCTCTCTCTCTCTCTCTCACACACACACATAAAATAAAGTGTCTTTGTGTGTACTGTGTCATCAGTTTATGTATATGCACTCTTATCTAATTGTCTTGGTCTGTTTTAATTAATTACTAGTTTATTGCATGCTATGGTATTTTTGTGAAAAATGTGTGTGTGTGTATATATATATATATATATATCTGTATATATATATATCTGTATATACATACATGTATCTATGTATGTATATATATTGTGACTAAACTTTAATGGGCTATAAATGGAAGATAACATACCATGATGTTTACACAGCACACTTCCTTGTTTTTGTTTGACAAAGCATGGTATATTTCTCTCTAACACGGGAAACAAAAATTCACACTGCTTGTGCCTTTAACTGCCCACCACAATTTCTTGGAGACCTCTACCTTTTTGAATGTGGCCAGGTACTTAATTGTTTTTACTGTTTAGAAAACACTGTAAACCTCTGGCAGGGATGTACTGTATTTTCTGGAATGCACATCAGTGTAGTATATAGTGTGAACACTCAAATGTTGTCACTGTCTTTCCAAATCCTGCTGCATTTTATGTGGAAATATTGGTCCTCCAATGTCTTGGTGTATAAGTCAACCTAACTTTTTGGCTGTAAATTCTAACCTTTATGCAAGATTAGCTTGCCTGAAGGGTAGAAATATCTCAAGTTAGATGAGAAAAAAAAGCAGCTGTACATTAAAAGTATTTGACCAATATAGGCAAAAGAGACAAATATCACAGTGGTGGTATGAGTTGATGGTAGAACTGGATAACGAATGCTAAGTACGAAAGTACCATGCACTGACCGTGGAAGAAACTTGCTTCATGAAAGATTAAAGGATAACATACAAAGAAATCAAGGAATGAAATCTGACAATGGTGGACCTCAAAAAAGATGTACTGTAATATATACCATCCAATCCATATTAGTATGCCTGAAGATTGGTATTTTCCATGGCAAGGAGAATATGTTTCCGATTGTCAGATTTCATCAGGTTGGTCAAGTTTGTCCAGTAGGTCCAGGACATCAGAAAAAACCCTTGCGGGTTGATAAGGGCTGTTGCCGACCAGCTCAGTATGATGGGGTCTGCTGTCAGAAGAATGGTGGATGAGAAGGTCAAGTACAAGTCCTCTACAGTGAAAAGAAGGTTTGTTTATATCCAGAAAGACCCTGAAGAACCTTGTTATCATGTGTGACCCCATGATATTATGTCCCCTCTTCTAACACTTTTGATTGCAGCCCTCACTCCATATGGATTGTTGTGGGTGGGTGAGACATCAGTCGGCGGCACCACAATGCCAAGTGCTTATTTGAAGGCTACCCTGGTGCATGTGGTTGAGTGGTAGGGATTGAAAGGTAACACCAGATCCTGGCATGCAATCAATTCTGTGGCTACATCGAAACCATTAATGGGGCTGGGAGCAATTTTGTTGAATGACCTGTTTCTCTGCTCTGGTGTGCTCGGTTGGAGTGTCTGTGTTCGTGTGTGTGGTTTCCTGGGAGGATTTATATTTTTTTTCTGCTGCTTTTCTTTGTTTTGTTTAGTTTTCATTTCCCTGGCACCACACCCTACATGTATACGCACACACACACATACACGCATGTGTGTATGCTTGTCTGTATATATGTGTAAAGTATATGTGTGTGTATATGTAGATCTATTTGTATGTGTATATACATGTGTGTGCATAAATTTATCTATAGTATTTATATAGCCATAGTATGTGTGTGTGTGTGTGTGTATATATGTATATATCTGTCTATTTGTCTGCCTCTTTCCATATATATATATATGTATTAATAGATGTATGTATTAATGTATGTATGCATGTATGTGTATGTATGTATGTATGTATGTGTATGTATGTATGTATGTATATGTATGTATATATATATGTATGTATGCATGTATGTATGTATGTATATATGTATATGTATGTATGTATATATGTATGTATGTATATATATATATATGTGTGTATGTATATATGTGTGTATGTATATATGTGTGTATGTATATATGTATGTATGTGTGTATGTATGTATGTAT
>NC_068994.1:7863786-7864457 GCF_001194135.2 Octopus bimaculoides
TATATATATATATATTCTTCTAGATTTATAAAACTGATATAAAAATTCCAAATATATAAATATAAAGTTCAAAACTTACTTGCAGGGATGACATTATTTGTATTATATAAATATAAAAATACATATAAATAAATAAATAAATATAGGTATTATACACAAAACACAGTGAATTTTAGATTTAAAAGTTACCATACATTGGTGTAATAAAAATTTGATACGATAAAACATTAAAAGGATGTACTAAAATACAATGAAAATATTACAAAAATTTAAAAGTGCCTTCTATGGGGAGGGCCCCCGTTTGAGAAACATGCCAAGTAATATGATATATTTCATATTTTTAAAACTGACACTCCCCTCATCAGGATGTTTTTTACACAATGCATTGTCTGAAAACATCTTGATGAGGGGAGTGTCAGTTTTAAAAATATGAAATATATCATATTACTTGGCGTGTCTCTCAAACGGCCCCATAGATGGCACTTTTAAATTTTTGTAATATTTTCATGGTATTTTAGTACATCCTTTTAATGTTTTATCATATCAAATTTTTATTACACCAATGTATTGTAACTTTTAAATCTAAAATTCACTGTGTTTTGTGTATCATATTGATATTTATCTATCTATATGTATTTTAATATTTATATATTTGGAATTTTTATATCAGT
>NC_068994.1:7866227-7868899 GCF_001194135.2 Octopus bimaculoides
ATCTTCAACCGGGCCCCTCATTCAAACTCCAATGACCAAAGATTAGCATCCTGCTTGAAACTCAGTATCAAGGAATTTGAATCAAACTATTTTAACCCATATATATTTACAAATATATAATATATACAAATATATATATATATATATATATATATATATATATGTGTGTGTGTGTGTGGTCTGTATATTTTGTAAGCAACCCGATCTTTCTAGGTATGAAATGATGTAACCAGACATGTTCTGAAATTCTGAAGTGTGCGTGTGTGAAGTGCTGACACACTTGAGTTATATCAACCAGTGTTGAGTGTTACTTACGACCTCCATTTCATGTCATGGCTTATGTTAACAATGGTAATGATGACGATGGTGGTGGTGGTTGTGATGGTAATGTCGGTTTGTCAATTATTTTCTTGAGATTCTGGAGGAAATCCTTAATTGTTTTTCATGCTAAAGAGTTCTTCAAGAAGAAACTTAGAGAACTATGGTCACGTCATTCTATTTTTGATTCATGACCTCATGGCACCTCTTGTAGTAAGGCTTTCTTTCATCTTGGGGCTGTTCCTACTTAGTTACTGTCTGTCTGTCTGTCTGACTCAGTCTTTGACTCTCCTTCTCTTTCACTATCTATCTCTGTTTATTTCGCAGCCACCCATCTCTGTATCAGAATCCCATGGGTGTCCACTATCATTCTGAGAGGGGTGGCTAGGAGATAAACAGGGTTAGATACTAGTGTTCACTCACCAAACCATGCTGGTGTCTACTATGAAATTGTGGTACATGCTGGTGTCTGCTATGAAATTGTGGTACATGCTGGTGTCTACTACGAAATCGTGGTACATGCTGGTGTCTACTACGAAATCGTGGTACATGCTTGTGTCTTTTACGAAATTGTGGTACATGCTGGTGTCTGCTATGAAATTGTGGTAGAGAGGGGTGATTCATACTGATGATTTCAATTAGTTAAATTTTTTGGCAAATTTTAATAAAATAACAGAATGGGATTGGAAGTGTTTATCAGCCCTTACCTATATTTGCATTGTTTTTTTTTCTCTTATATATAGGTTCTAGGCCAGTCATAACTGAACAGTGGCCCACAGGATTTCCTGAATGGAATGCCTAATGAAAGATTACCTTCAGTTGCTTTGGTAGTGTGGCCCCACCTAGTGGTGAGCCATGTCTCAAGCAGCTCACTTCTTGGAAAATGCCATAATTCTTACTTATCCTGTGGAAAATATTGGAATTCCCAAGGAGGGAAAATCTGAAATGTGAAAGGATTAAACTGACAATAGTACAGACCACTGAGCCATTTTTCTCTCCGTTTGACAACGTGCCAGCATGGTTGGGCATAAGCATTGTTGTATGATTGAGAAGTTTGCTTCACAGTTGCATAGTTTTGTGTTCAGTCCTTTTGTGTGGCACATTGGGCAAGTGTCTTTTATAGGCTTCAGGCTCACTAAAACCTTACGAGTGGACTTGGGAAGACAACAAAAGAAAAAAAAAAAAAAACCCTGTAAGAAGCCCCCCCCCCCTCTCTCTCTCTGATTATAACGTTATGTTATGTCATTCATTTCTGATATTCTGCAAAAGCATCTGACCATCATGGGAGGAAATATTACCTTGCATAGAAACGGGGAGAGGTTGGCGATAAGGAGATCCTCCAGCCATAAAAATTCTGCTGCAGTAAACCCTGTCTAATCTGTACAAGCATGGAAAAGTGGACGTTAAAATAACGATGAGCTTTTGTTTTGTATTTTTCATAGCTCATACAGTTCTCTGTTGTTGGCTTGTGTCCAAATCATACAAGTACTTAAAACAATGAGTACTTGTTTAGAGATGAAATTTGACTGCTGTATTTAGTGACCTGATTGACTCACATCCTCAATTCATGTCCTTGGAGGTCAAGAGAATGTAATGTGATCCTGATAATTAGTATAATGGGGAAAACTAAGGCTAGTCTATTTTGTAGTCTGGATATTTGATATTTGCTCTGACTGGATATTTGCTCTGACTTTAAATCAATCCATAGATCTCTTTGGCTGTCCACAGGTGTGTTTAAGCATGCAGCAGCGGCATGAGTGCATTTACGCAACACCTGCACAGGTGTGATTTTACTTAGCTTAATATGTCTTATCGAGTACAGCAAATCACCACATTCCCCGGCCCCTTATCATTTCCTCAGTGAGGCCAAGCGTCCAAGATCCTTTCTCACCACTTTGTTCCATGTCTTTCTGGGTCTACCCCTTCCACAGGTACCCTCTGCAATTAGACCCTGGCACTTCTATCTGCAGCAGTTTTCATCCTTATGCAGCTATCCTCATCCAGACGCAGCTGTTCTCATGTTCATGCAGAAACGTTTGTTAAAAACTGTGTGCAACCATGACGGATGGATTGTACCGGTAATACAAACAGGTCAGCCTTGTCTTACACCGTGTCATACTGATTCTGTCTGGGGATTACTTTCAGTACAAGCGTCCACTAAATAACTCTGCTGCTAGAAAGAGCCCAGTTGATTAAACAACTGGGATACTCCTCTTTGAAACTGACAGAGGTCCGTCTTTTAAAATTTATTTATTTATTATTTTTTTTTTGCACTTGTATGTCTGTGTGTCACCAGCAACTTGAGAAACTGCAATACTGTGTGTGTGTGTGTGTGTGTGTGTGTGTGTGTGTGT
>NC_068994.1:7868909-7871171 GCF_001194135.2 Octopus bimaculoides
CTTTGGGTGGAATAAAATTTCATTGAGCTAAGCTTTTTGAAAAGACAAATGGATTGTGTGTACTGATGTGTGTGTGTGTGTGTATACTCACATACACAGATGGAGGAGGCTGGGAAAGTTTCCTTAATCATAAATTTAAAACATTTTAATGAGATTTCCAGTTCCATTGCTCTTAGGGTTATGATTGTGATGATGTTATTAATGGCAGTGGTGGTGGTTGTGGTGGTGATTGTGATATTGCCGTTGGTTGATGATGATGATGATGATGATGATGGAAGTGTACGTGTTCTTTAGCTGCAAGTCATCCCTAATCGAGCCGACATACAATCAAAACCATTCCACTCATGATCATCCCACCGTTTCCCAATGCATTGGGTACCCAGAATCTTGCTATCCGATATGTTTTTCTCTAAGATAGTTGTGTATGATTTGAGGGATTTCAGCTGCTGTTTCTAGCAGTTCAAAAGACTCTCTTGGTGCTTAGCAATGTTGTCACTGCTGATAAAAGCAAACCTCTGATCGAAGACATTCCTGCCATGCCCATCATGTCTTTATGTAAGTGCAGGGTACTTGGCCCTTTATACCACCCTTTTGTTTGACGGCCAGCAGGGTGTTAATAGTAATGTATGATTTAAGGGATTTAACTATTATTTCTAGCAGTTCAAGAATTTTGACCCTTAGCATGTTGTTCTTACTGCTGTTTAATCTGAAGTCAGTGCTGATCAGCAGACTTGATCAAAGGCATTCCAGCCAGGACCATCCTGTCTTTTTGTTTATGCAGGAATCCTGTTCCTTCATCTCACTCATATTTTGGCAACAGTGTGATTTGAGAGGTTCAGGTTGCTATTTCTAGCAGGTTGAGCGACCACATTGTTACTTGTTGGCTTGTGATGATGATGAAAGTAAACGTGAGTGGTGATTGATGATGAAGGTCATGATTGATGATGGTGGCAGTGGAGGTGGTGGTGTTGATGGTGGTGGTAGTCTTGGTGGTAGCTGAAACAGCACTAGTAATGGTATCACTTGTCCAAAAGTGGAGGAGTCAAGGTGTTCCATACCCTACACACACACACACACATGCATGTATGCATACATATACACAAGCACGTGCATGTATGCACATGTACAGATCTGCACACACGTGCATGCACATACACATGTGTACAGACACATTCACATGTGAATACACACACACACACACACACACCTTCCAACCTCAAATTAGATTTGGGTTCTTATCTCCTGTTTGTGTAGCAGCTGTGTTTGTGAGGTGTGTGAGTGGAGTGAAGGTGTGGTGTGTGAGTGGAGTGAAGGTGTGGTGAGTTGTGTGTGTTTTTTGAGTTCCTCAAGACACTGAAAACTTGGCATGTCGCTCTTAGTTATGATGTCATAGGGGCTGTTGTGGAGATGCAATCCGGAATCTCTCTCTCTCCTCCTCTGCTACTTATGTAGCCGATAAGTCAGGTTTCCCCCCCCACCGTTTTTCTTTCATAGGTCAAGAGGCAGATGGGGGTGGATGGGATGGGTGGATGGCTATGGTAGCATCTGTGTGTGTATGTGTGGTGATAGTGGCATCCTGTGTGTGTGTGTTTGGATGCTGTGGCAAGGTGTATATCCGTGTGTGGTCTGTTGGAAAGTTAGTATATTGCTAGTCTAACATCCTATCCATGAGATCAATTACTTCTTATGCCTGTCTGGGAATTGAAACCACAATTTTGCAATTGTGATTGCAACACCCTTACCACTAGGTCAAGCGTCTTCACTCTTCTACATATACTCGAGAGAAATCTGGCTGTTATTTCCAGCAGGCTGCAAGCGCTGTGTGAGGGCTCCGTCGAGTCGAAGGGCGTGTGTTTATAATCTGTGAGGACAAAGTGAAAATTTGGAGTAGGGTAATGATTGAGATTTGAACCTTGTTGTAACAGAAATTTGCTAGAGGATGTTCAGAGAATGTAGGTGGGGGTGGCCCCCCCCCCGTGTGTTGACACAAAAAACACTGTTCTGTCACAATTTGATGGTTAGGCTGATAATTGCTAAGGGTGGCCTCATTTCTGAAGCAGAATCTGTTAAATATGTTCTTTTAGCCCCACCAAATCTCACCCACTTCTGACTCTTGTACTACTTTTAGTTTGAGTTCTTTGTTGTTTTTTTTTTTTTTTTTGCTTTTGGTATTTTACTTTTCCTCATTGTTTCCATTTGGTTTTTGAAGTTAAGCCCTCTCTCTCGCCGTCTCTCTGTCTGTTTCTCTTTCTCTCTGTCTCT
>NC_068994.1:7871496-7872840 GCF_001194135.2 Octopus bimaculoides
TGTCTGTCTGTCTGTCGTTTTTGTCTGTCTGTCTGTCGTTTTTGTCTGTCTGTCTGTCGTTTTTGTCTGTGTTTGCCTCTCTGTGTACGTATCTGTCTCTCTCTTGTCAGTCTGTTTGTTTCTGAGTGTCTGAGTAATCTATCTACCCAAAACACATGCACTCACACACACACACATACTCTGCATGTTTGTGTTTTGTCTACATCTTTCCTGCCGTGCGTCTCTCTTCTCCTCAGTGCACGCTCCCCCACCACTCACCCTCTGGCTTCCCTATCTCCTTTCCTCTCTCTGTCTCTTTCTCCCTTTCTTACCCCTCCCTCACTCACTCTCTCCCTTTCTCACATCCCTCTCTGTTTTTCCTTCGGTATTTGAATTTTTATTCTCTAACATGTTCCCAATAATGTTTTTGCTGTTGTTGTTGTTGTTGTTGGTAGAAGTGGTAGTCATAACTATGATAGCATGCTGGCAGAATTATTAAGCATGTTGGGCGAAATGCTTAGTGCTGTTTCTTCTGGCTTGACATCCCAAGTTCAAATTCTCTTGATGTCAACTTTACCTGTCATCCTTTTGGGGTTCAATGAAATAAGTACCAGTTAATCACTGGAGGTGAAGTAATTGACTAGCCCCATCCCAAAATTTCAGGCCCTGTCCCAAGGATTATTAATTGTTATGAAGAAAATTCTACTGTGGTCAACTTTGCTTTTTGTCCTTTCAGGGTTGATAAAATAAGTACCAGTTGAGCAGTGGGGTCCATGTTATCTCCTGGCCCTTCCCGCTAAACTTCAGGCCCTGTGCCTATATTAGAAAGAATTATTATTATTATCATTAATCAACACGACTTTTGATACGTCAACATATTATTCTCTCTGTCTGGTCTCGTGTCAGTCATTAATACATCTTTAAAATAAAATGTAAAAAAGAATAATAATAATAAAAAGTTAAAACTGTTTTTCTTTCACAGACTTCTATTTTTGTATGATTTTTTTAATTAATGTCTATTTCACATGACCACAGTGAAAACAAATGAGTTTTCCAATAGAATATGCGTAATAAATGCTTTTAGTTGTGGCATGCAGCTCGTGGTGTTATGATAGCCAGTTATTCCCATGACTGAATGGAAGTATAAACATGAATAAACTCATTGAATTCGTTAAGAAACACATGTAAATATAAATGGACAGAATGTCTTTTGTGTGTGCGTGTGTGTGTGTGTGTGTGTGTGTGTAATTATAGCAGCTCCAATTAAAGAAAAGGTGGTGAGCTGGCAGAACTGTTAGCACGCCGGGCGAAATGCTTAGTGGTATTTCGTCTGCTGTTACATTCTGAGTTCAATTTCCGCCGAGG
>NC_068994.1:7872850-7874568 GCF_001194135.2 Octopus bimaculoides
CTGAGTTCAATTTCCGCCGAGGTCGACTTTGTCTTTCATCCTTTCAGGGTTGATAAATTAAGTACCAGTTACGCATTGGGGTCGATGTAATCGACTTAATCCCTTTTCTCTGTCCTTGTTTGTCCCCTCTATGTTTAGCCCCTTGTGGGCAATAAAGAAATAAGAATTAAAACGGCTGAAGTTCCTCACCACGAGTAGCAGTGTTACGAAGCCATGTGACTTAGTGGTTTGGATATTTGGGTCACAATCATACAGTCGTGGCACCTTGGGCAAGTGTCTTCTACTATGGCCTCAGGTTGACCAAAGCCTTGTGAGTGGATTTAGCAGACGGAAACTGAAAATAGCCCGTCGTATATATATATATATATATATATATATATATATATATACACATATATATATATATGTATGTATGTGTGTGTATATGTTTGTGTGTGTGTTTACGTCCCCGTAACTTAGCGGTTTGGCAAAAGAGACCGATAGAATAAGTACTAGGCTTACAAAGAATAAGTCCTGGGATCGATTTGCTCGACTAAAAGGCGGTGCTCCAGCATGGCCGCAGTCAAATGACTGAAACAAGTAAAAAGAAAAGAGGCAAATGGGTAATTAACTTGTACCTGAGAATTACCTGACAGTAATATCCTTCGTTAGTTAATTAGTGAATCTCAAAGAAATCATTTGTGACTACCTTTTACTTATTTCAGTCATTGGACTGTGGCCATTTTGTCAGTCTCTTATAGTGAATCACTAAGCTATGGGGCTGTAAACAAACCAACACTGATTGTCAAGTATGGTAGGACAAAATACACACACACACACACACATAATGGGCTTCTTTCAGTTTCCATCTACCAAATCCACTCATGAGGCTTTGATTGGCCTGACGTAGTAAGTACAGTAATGACATTTGTTCAAGGTGCCGTACAGTGGGATTGAACCTGGAACCATGTCGTTGGGAAGCAAATTTCTTACCTCACAGCCATGCCAGCACCTATAGTAAGTAACCTGTATCAAAGAAATCATTAACAATTGAGTAATTAGTAGCAAAACACCTTTCACTGAGTAATTAGTATCAAAGAAATTCGCCATTATTTGTGTAATTAGTGAGTCTCAAAGAAATCATTCATTGTTGACTAATTAATGAGTATTCAGGTGTAAAAGAGAACTGGAGTTGTCTGGCTCTTGTAAACGGTACAGTTTTTTTTTTATTGGTTTTTGTGACATGTTTATTTCTTGTTTTTACTTTTCACTTGTTTCATTCATTGGACTGCAGCCATACTGGGGCATTGCCTTGAAGCTAACAAATTGGCCCTAGTACTTATATATATATATTTTTTTTTCTATTTTTTTTGCAAGCCTGATGTTTATTTTATCAAGCACTTTTGCTGAACTGCGATGTTACTGGTATGTAACAAGCCAACACCGGTTGTCAAGGTGTTGGGAGACACAGACATAGATATACACACACTCACACACACATTCTCTCTCTCTTTCTCACACACACACACACACACATACATGATGGGCTTCTTTTAGTTCCCATCTACCAAATCTATTCACTGGTACTTAATTTTTATTCCCCCCCCCCTCCTGTCCCAAGGATGAAAGGCAAAGCCGACCTCTGAAGGAATTTGAACTTGGAACATAAAGATGGATGAAATGCCACTAAATATTTTGCCCAGCAAGTTAACGATTTTGCTAGCTTGCCCCCCCCCCCC
>NC_068994.1:7874635-7881097 GCF_001194135.2 Octopus bimaculoides
TGTGTGTGTGTGTGTGTGTGTGTGTGTGTGTGTGTTGAATTTCGTTCCTGCTAAGCTGATTTAGCTCCCCTTCTCCCTCCCTCCTCCCATCTTCCCCGAGTGTGTACATGTGTGTTTATCATAATTTACACATTGACTTTTTGTCATGCTCGCATGTATTAGATGGGTCTCCGCCAACAAAGTACCTCACCATATATGTACGTACAGAAAGGGGCAAGGAGTAGAGTGACATCATCTTCATGCCCTCTCGCGCACACAATATAGCGTTGGGCGTTTGCTTGTACCCGAGATAAACTTGTATACATTATAGCACCACACCACTGTATGGCCCTAGCAACAGCTTAGTGTATGTCACCAAATAGCTTTATCACTGCTTGAGTCATGTTGCGCTCTAACCTTTGTAGTGCTTGAGGTTTGTAATACCATGGTGGGAATCAGGACATGCTGCCGCTATGGCCCTTAATAATGCACCTGCAAATGCACCAGTTTTTCTGTGGCATGCGTTCAATTTGAGGGGAAGATTATACTCCTTCTACCAGCCTCAACGTAACACAATATTTCCCTACAAATTGGCCCACAATATGGTGATGTTTTATGCCTAATTAATATTGAGGGGGATTATATAATTTCTTTGGCGTTGCCAGCTGACAAGATGTAACTCTGCAGACCCAGTCATTGTTACCTTCTCACTACACCTCACCTTACTGTTTGCCAGGAAACAATCCACCCACTTTATCAAGCATCAGCCACCTTTATTAAGAAGATCTGTTATTCTGATCTGGAAATTTGAAGCTGGTGCTGTAACACACATACTGGATATAGCAGGGTGTCTAATGACGTGGGGTGTGTGCGGAGTATTCCGTGAAGAGGTTGTTAGAAATAGATGTCTGTCTGTCATTTGTATGTCTCTATCCGTGTGTATGGGGCTGGGGTTTTGATTACTTTAACAGCCTCTAGCTGTTTTGAGTTTTCATATTATTTTCTTCCCAGACAATGTTGTTTAGGGTACACCTGACTTTTCTAACTTTGGGTTTGTTTATTTTTATAATTGTTCGTTATACCTGTGTTTTTATCTTGCTGTGTCTGTGAGTAAAACTACATTTGTGTTTATATGTGTGTGTGTGTGTGTGCATGTATGTATGTATTTCAGATAGCTGGTGATGTACTGAAAGATGTATGCAAAAATTTCTTAGGGAATTGAAATTTTATCTTTTAGTTGGAAAGAAAGCAAACAAGAACCTAGCGGTAGCTCTTTGTGAGTCTTCAACAAAAAGCGATATAATTTCAAGATGTGTGAAAAAAAATCTGGCTATGGATGCCAACTATCATTCATAGGCTGATGTGTTCTCAAATGTTTGGTCTATGAGGAGAAATTTTTCTCAAGACTATTTCTGCAGTGAAAGATCCTTCTACATTCAAATGTACCCAAGCATGTTAACATCATTGTGCTTGCAATGGGACTGAACCCGGAACCATGTAGTTGGTAAGCAAGCTACTTATCACGCAGCCACTCGTGCGGTATTATTTACAATTGATGGATATTTGTCCTCATCTTGTTTGTTGTTAACTACTACTACTACTACTACTACTATCACCACTACCACTGTTACTGCCACCACTACTACTACTACCACCACCACACTACTACTACTACTACTACTACTACCACCACATTACTACCACACCACCACCAAAAACCACCACTACTACTACAGAATCAAACTCTCTCTCTCACACACACACCCTCACATCCTATAACATGCAAAAAGGAACCTAAAAAGCCAAGGAAGATAGTTATTACCATAAAATCATGCCTATAAATGACACTTATTGTCTTTCTCCCCCACAATTCGAATTCTTTGTTTCTTCCTCATCCACCCCATTTACCTACCCTTATTCATCAGGGATGGTTTGCTTGTCCACCCCAGCAGTACCTAACTCTCTCTCTCCATATCTGACAAGACAACCAGCATGGGCTTTTGTGTGTCCTATTGTTTTCTGGGTAAACCAATTGTTGGAAACACTTGTGAATTGCAATTTTGCTAGGCTTTGTTTGTTATTCGATGTGGCTAATGATGATGGTGATTGTTGTGGTTGACGTGATTGAAGAAGCAATCATTCATTCACACAAGCACGGACCAACACATACCTTTTGATATACACAACTGTGCGCAGAAACACGCATATGTGTAGGCAAATCTATACACTCATATACATACATACATACATATATAAATATATATATATTTATATATATATATATACATGTATGTATATACATGCATAGACATGCCAACTTATGTACACACACACACACACACACACACACACACACACACACAGACCAATACATGTGCATAGGACATACCAGCACAAATGTACCAATACGTACACACAGTCATAATCATACTAACACGTTGACATCACATATATAGACTAACCAACGCACGCACACAAAGACTAGCTAATAGACACACATTCCGCCTTTCACACCAACTCCCACATGCTTAAACATTTCAATGTATATACATACGCATCACACTAACACACACACACACACACATACACGGAGACATACACACACATGCGCACGGACACACCAGCACACACATGTACACACACGTTTGCACAGACCAATATACAGACACACCTACACATTTTCATTCACAGACACGCACACACATTCATATAAATTTATGTGTGCATGTGTGTGTGTGTCGTTGTCAGTCTTAAATCTATGTTGCATAGCAACAGAAAGTTAATCCAGAGGTGGTGGTGGTGGTCATGTTAGGTAGGGTGGTTTCTCTTGTCTCACCCTTCATTGTGGGTATAATTAATTAATTAGTTTTATTAGGAAGTTTGGGGATTTTAGGTATGTTATGGTTTAGTTTTTGTGTGTGTGTGTGTTCCTGCATGCGTGAATATGTGTGGGCATGTATATATGTGTTGATGTGTGTGGGCATGTATGTATGTGTTGGTGTGTGTGGGCATGTATGTATGTGTTGGTGTGTGTGGGCATGTATGTATGTGTTGGTGTGTGTGTGTGTACATGCATGTGTGTGTGTGTGTGTACATGCATGTGTTGGTGTGTGTGTGTGCACATGCATGTATGTATGTGTTGGTGTGTGTGCGTGTATGTATGTGTTAGTGTGTGTGCGTGTATGTATGTGTTGGTGTGTGCATGCATGTTAGTGTGTGCATGGGTGTGTATATGTATTGGTGTGTGGGTGTGTATGTATGTGTTGGTGTGTGTGGGCATGTATGTATGTGTTGGTGTGTGTGCATGTATATATGTGTTTGTGTGTGCATGTAAGTATGTTTGTGCATGCATGTACGTGTGTTGTGTGTGTGTGTGTGCATGTATGTATATGTTAGTGTATGTAGGTAAATGTTGGCGTATGCATGAGTTGACAAATGTGTATGTGTGCGCATGGGTCTATAATACTTTGTATTGAAGCTCAAGGAACACTTAATAATTTTCTAAACTCCTCATACACACACACACACACACACATGTAACGTGCATATACGCAATACTTTAAATATTTAAATACATTTATACAGACTAACTTTTCCCAGAAGCAATATAGCTGTAACTGAGGGAAGTTGGTTCCAATAGCCTATTGAATCTGGGTCACTGATACGATTCAGTGGGAATCATCTTACACATAATTTTCTGTGTTGCTGTGAGATCTTTACTGTTTATAAATTGCTGCTTTATTATAATGTCAAACTAGTAAAGAGCAGTTACAGAATCACTGGGAGTAAAAGAGCTTGTTGGTCTTTTTTTTTTTTTTCTGTCTGATTTAAAAAAAATAATGGGTGTTACATTCGTCTTCATTTGAACTTTCATTGCTAATTGTATTGTAAGTAGAAATTCGCTATGAGACAGCTGGAGAATTCTTCAGAAGAAGAGCTCTTGTCAAATCAGTGTTTTGGCCTAGTAATTCTTGACACTCTGAGAGCTGGGCCCCACTTAGGTTATGGTTCCTAGATGTCTTACTGTTTTTGAAGTGCCGCCTTTTGTGAAGATTGAAATCGGAACCTTTGGATGATGATCTTATTTCCAGTTTAGAGCAGAAAAGAGCAGTTATGGAATCGTTGATAGTAAAAGAGCTCATTTTTCTTTCTTTTCTGTCTGTTTTTTAAAATCTATGCCTGTACATTCATCTTCATTGGAACTTTCATAGCTAATTGCATTGTAAGTAGAAATTTGCTCTAAGACAGCAGAAGAAATCTTCAGAAGAAGAACTTCCATCAAGCTAGTTATTTGGCCTGAGTTAGCTGGGCCCACTTAGATCATGGTCCTAGAAGTTCTCCTGCTGTTTTTTGAAATGCTACCTTTCGCGAGGATTGAACTTATGGTGTGAGCAGACAACAAGAAAAATCTTCAGAAGAAAAATTCCCATCAAGTTAGTATTTTAGCCCCTGTTCCTGACACTCCAAAGGAGCTGGGCGCTCCTTGGTCATGACTCATTTGTGTCTCCCTGCTTCTTTTTAAAATGCTACCTTTAGAGGGGATTGAAATCGGAAACTTCGAGTGATCTCATTTCCTTGAACTTTGGTGTATATAGTAAATGGGAATGGCAAGAAGCTGTCAAGAGAGTTGAGCAGCAGCAGGTCTTTAGAGAAGAAACCCCACTCAAGCAAGTGTTTGGGCCCTTAATATCTTACACTCTAAGGGGTCTGGACCACATCCCGGTTATTTATACATCTTCTTTCCAATCATGTATTGGATGCATTTTATCATAGCATCTTCACTAACCCATGCCAGCATGGAAAATGGACGTAAAATGATTGTGGTGCTCATAATTATGATGGTGATTGGTCAGAGAAACAGACTTCATCCCTGAGACAAGAACTTCCTTTGTCACCACCATGATGCTATGTAGCCATGGTTACTGCCAAGAGGCTTTTGTGTCCAGAGACATGAATGATTTATTTTAATCCTTATGTAAACAGTTGGTTGTTTTAGGAGTCTGGTTTCATCCTGTCTTGTTTTGTTGTCATGGTAACCATTTTATCGGTCTTGCTGGCTGGCATGTACACACATGGCTTTGGAAATGTCACCTCAGGCTGACCAAATCTTGTGAGTGGGATTCGGTAGATGGAAGCTGTACAGAAGCTTATTGATTTGTGTGTGTGTGTGTGTGTGGGGGGGGGGAAGGTGCAAGCGTGGCTTTGTGGTGAAGAAATCTGGTTCTCAGCCACGTTTTTTTGGGGTTTAGTCCTACTGATTTGCACACCTTGGGCAAGTATCTTTTACTATAGCCTTACGAATGGATTTCGTAGGCAGAAACTGAAAGATGCTTGTGTGTATGTATGTTTGTATATACATGTATACGTGTGTAAATATTATGCATATGTGTAAGATATATATATATATATGTATATATTGTAGGAAATCAGGGGTGGGGAGGAGATGTGCATGGGGGCAACAAAATCTCAAGATTAAATAATAAAACAAAATAAAATTGAAAATGTAAGAATTGAAAGTTCAGTGATTCATGTTATATCTGAATTTTTGTTGAATTGTGGCATCTTGTGTTACCTTGTTTAATTAAATGTGAATCCTGTAGGTGTGAGAGTTAAACATTGTCATTACATATATACCTACACATTTGCATTTTCATGGTTTAAAGCAGTTAAGGTCAGTCATCAGAGTTCAATTTAATGACATTTAACTGGAGAGCTGGAGCAAGTGGGGTGAAGCGGGAGATAAGTTCATCATCTGGATAAGAAGCTAGTTCATTGCCGATTGTGACTTTCTCAGAAAAATTTGGTATATCTATCAACATTAGCTATTCCTGACTTGGTAAACTGAAGCATTGTAGAATTCATTTGTACTCTCTCCAGAGACACAGTGGAATGTTTGCTGTGGATTTGAATTTCAAACCTTATGAATTAGTAATCCATTACTTTACTCACTTGATGTGAGTTTTTCTTTTTTGTTTTTGGTTTGGTTTGGTTATTTGCTATGCAAAATGGAATGGTTGCCAAGGAATCTAAGCGAGATTACAAGGCATATGGATTACAAGAAGTAGACATCTGCAGGTTTCGTCTTATATTTTTATATCCAAATTCTTCTCTATTCAACAGAGTATTTTACTCTTTTATTCTTGATTTTAACTAAAAAAAAAAACAAAAAAACTTTGGGTCCAACTTATACACATGACAAGGATATGATGGGAATAAATTGTGTACCAAGATTTAAAACTAAATTAGGGGTCCAACTTATACACAAGCCCATACTTCGCTCTCTCTTCCTTTTGTTTCTTTGGCTTGGCTTCATGAGTGAAGACTTATGGAAGAGAATGTCTGTTTGTTGCTGGTCAGCTAATGCCATACGAGTCCAATTTGGGACAAGCAGGCATGAATTC
Source organism: Octopus bimaculoides (assembly GCF_001194135.2). Taxonomy (NCBI): domain Eukaryota; kingdom Metazoa; phylum Mollusca; class Cephalopoda; order Octopoda; family Octopodidae; genus Octopus; species Octopus bimaculoides. Next base: position 7,881,016 of record NC_068994.1, read on the forward strand.
AGAGATAGGCTGACCAGGGTTGATCTTTGTCCCCTCCCCTTTTTTTCTTCTCTTGTTTGCAAAGATGGTTCTGCAAGTGTTG
>NC_068994.1:7881774-7884270 GCF_001194135.2 Octopus bimaculoides
CACACACACACACACACAGATATATATCCTTATCCACATCAACACACTAGTGACACTCTCTCCCTCTCTCCACACACACACACATACCTAGATATACACACATGTACACGCACACACACACACACACACACACACACACACACACACACAAGTGCTTCTCTTGAAGTGAAGGCTGATGTTTATGCTTCCTTTAACATCCCAATCAGATTCCATCCAACATTCTCCTCCTCCTCATCCTCCTCCTCATCCTCCTCCTCTTCTTCCCTGACACCACATATCTCCCACTCTCTAAAATATGCTAAGGTTTACTTATCCAAAGGTCATAAGTAAACTTGATCTGTCAGGTCTCAGTCTGTTTTTTTTTGTTTGTTTTTTTTTGTATATTTTTTTTCATTTTTTTTCATTTTTTTTCATTTTATCTAGTTTCAGCTCATGAGCTGTGGCCATGCTGGGGCACGAATACACATACCTGCACACACACACACACAGGGAAATTCTTAATTGCACAAAGCACATCTAGGCATGCAAACATCTGTGCGAATGTCTATATACATGTATGTGTGTGTGTGTGTTGTGTGCAATACATACATACACACACACACACACAGATTTGCAGCTTGCAGGGTCCTGTCAAACCGTCCAACCCATACCAGCATGGAAAACGGACGTTAAATGATGATTTTGTGTATGTCTGTGTAATGTACCCCGGATGCAAATTGATATGTATACTCACATACACTACAGTATATATATATATATATATATATATATATATATAAAAACACATTTGTACACATATAAACAAGTATGTATACAGACACACCAAGATATATATGTATAGATAGACGTGTGCATGTACACGCACATGCGCACGTACAATATGTTGTATGTTAATGCGTTCTGAATGGTGGTATGATACTGTGACCTTTTGGTTATGCTTTGAGTGTTAAGATATACAGGGTGTATATAAATATTTTGGGAAAACAGAGGCATGTGACTTAAACACACAGACACACACACACTCACGCGCTATTTACTTAGCTTTTTGATTTGTGTCTTTCTGTGTCTATGGATTTGAGATTATGGTGAGATTATGGTGGAGCCTTGTTTCCCTGAGTGCTGGGTGGTGGGTAGCAATGGGAGTGGGGTGGGGGGTGGAGGTGTTTCTGTTAGGTTATTGTGGAAATTAAGGAAATTAATGTGTGTGTGTGTGTGTGTGTCTGGGCTAATGTGAGGTGGTGGTGGTGGTGGTATGTGGATATGGTGTAAGGTAATGTGTAGAAAGCTCTATAGGGAGAAATAAAACACCAACAATAACAGCAACAACAAAAGGTGCTGGTGGGTGTTAATGGTGGTGGTGGTGGTGGTGGTATCATTGTTGAGATTCGTGAGGGTGTGTTTGTTTCTGTTTGCTCATTAGACTGAGACTGGCTGGTTACTTAGTACTAAACACCCTACCTACCTACCGATTCACCTCTTGGGATGATTTTGTGGTGGAGAATGTCGGAAGAGGTTGCAGGGGAGGGAGTGGAAGATTGAAAATGGATTGGTGGTGGTGGTGGTGGTGTTTAGCCCCAGGTCATCCATGACATAGCAGACATACCTGGATCGGAAGCATGAAAAACTATGATTATTCATTGTGTGTGTGCAGGAAATTTAAGGTCGTATTGTCCAAACGTGGGCTTTCTGAAAAATTCGATGAATAGACTGTGTGATATGGAGACTCTGTTGCTATTTCTAGCAGATCCAAGCAACCACAGAATGGCTTGTGACTTCTTTTCTGAAAAGACTATGAGTGGATTGTGTGATATGGAGACTCGGTTGCTATTTCTAGCAGATCCAAGCAACCACAGAGTGGCTTGTGACTTCTTTTCTGAAAAGACTATGAGTGGACTGTGTGATATGGAGACTCGGTTGCTATTTCTAGCAGATCCAAGCAACCACAGAGCGGTTTGTGACTTCCTTTCTGAAAAGACAATGAATAGGCTGTGTGATATGAATGAAGATTTGGTTGCTATTTCTAGCAGATTAAGCGACCACAGAGTGGCTTGTGACTTCCCTTGTTGCTTGTGGTATTGGTGTTCTTTGTGGTTGTGTAGGAGTGAAAGCTATGCAGAAGAGTTATTCTAAGCTTGGAAGCAATGATTGGGAATGGCTGGGCGGTGGATGCTACCATTCTCACCCAGCAGGTGTGGGAGCTTTTATGCAATCATAATGCTGATTGCGATAGTGACACTGTAGCTGTCTGATTGGAGAGATCAGTGATTAATGGGATTCCAGCTGTGGCCATCCTGTCTTGTACTGGTGTACACACACACACACACACACACACACACACACACTTGAACAGGAAATCTCGAAGTAGATAAGCTATCAATAATACCATATAAATATTGGTTGAACCCATCAGCATTCGGGTTATTCTGATGAATACAATGCTTATTTACTCTTTTTTTAATTTTTTTTTTATTGTTTCAGTCATTTGACTGTGGCCAT
>NC_068994.1:7887199-7888891 GCF_001194135.2 Octopus bimaculoides
ATATATATATATATATATATATATATATATACACACACACACATACAGACACTTTGAGGGGGAGACGCACGCATACCATATACACACTGTTTCTCTCTCTTTTTCTCCCTCTTGTCATACTTCTGAAGGGGCACATGCAGTTATACATGCTGTTTTTCTTTCTCTCTCCCAGTTACTGCATATCATACAGGCTCAGGTATGGCTGTGTGGTTAGAAAGCTTGCTTTGCAATCGCATGGTTTTGGGTTCAGTCCCACTGCACGGTACCTTGGGCAGTGTCTTCTACTGTAGCACTGGGTTGAACCTAGGTCTTGTGTGCGAATTTCGTCGATGGAAACTCAAAGAAGCCCAACGTGTGTGTGTGTGTGTGTGTGTGCGTGTGCGTGTGTGTGTGTGTGTCTTTGTGTCTGTCTTTGTGTCTGTGCTGTGTTTGTCCCATACCACTGCTTGATGACTGTTGTTGGTTTGTTTACATTGTTGTAATGTAGCAGTTTGGCAAACGATATCAATAGAATAAGAGATGAAAGGCAGAGTTGACTTTGGCGGAATTTGAACTCAGAACATAAAGACAGACAAAATACTGCTAATCATTTCGCCCGGCGTGCTAACGATTCTGCCAGCTCGCCGCCTTGTCAGTGTTATATATTGAACTCCTAAATACTGTACAGTTGTTTAAATAATTAAAAATTGCCAGTCACATGGCATGCATGAGTTTTATGTGGACTCCTCCAATAATTTTCTCTTATGTGTATATATCTGTAGCAGACAAGAAGTGTATAGGTACTGCTAAGTAGTTTCCATCTGCTTCTGATATGCTTCTGTGTTTTTTAGCACTATACCTCTATATGAGATTCTTTCTCGAGACAACTATTGCAGTTTTGTGGCTTTCTACAATATATTTGAGTTGAGCATGCTAGACAGAATACTTTCTGAAATATAGAGTTGGACACAATCCACATGATGTGTGTTTATTGCCCCTCTCGACTGCCATTCTTCAACTCTACTTGGATTTTGTTGTAGGCTAAAAACAAGTGTTTTTATTTAATAGATTTTAAAGCACAATAATAATAATAACTTTAAACTTATTGAATTCAGAAGCAAGCAAGCTACCAAGTGAGCAAGCTCTCCATTTATGTATTTAAAACAATGATATGATGGCAGTTTCGTTTTACTGCTGAGAGACAAAGCGAAATGTTTGCTTTATCTTGTTTTCAGTACATTTAATTATTTCCTCTCTAATTATCGTTAACCTCATATTTTGTTAATGCGATACCACAACTGGCTGACTCTGAAATGGAGACTTCAATAAATAATACAACTTGTTGTAGAGTATCCATTGCTGTCAGGGGCCACCACCGCTGCTTAACCAGTGGATATTTTAGAAGCAGCTCTAACCTATCTGGCATGTCGTCAGTTAGGGTCATGTTCAACCAGGTCCCCCCCCCACTTGTCTTTATTATGGCGTGGGACTGGTGGTGGTGGTGGTGTGGGTCATTTGATCTTTATAGGAAGAGGGATTTGTACTGTTATATTGAGCATGGTGGAAAGGTGACCGAGCGTTGTGAGTGTTTATTGAGCGAAAACACCTAAAGCTCCACGAGGCTCCAGCAGGGGATGGTGGTGAACCCTGCTGTACTCTTCCACCACAACTTTCTCTCACTCTTACTTCCTGTTTCTGTTGAGCTTGTAATTC
>NC_068994.1:7889466-7891700 GCF_001194135.2 Octopus bimaculoides
GGGGGTGGACATGGAGAAAATTCTATGCCGTCACCATGATTACCATGCAACATGTAATGCAAGAACTCGTGCAAAATAATTGCATTGCATTCGGGTATTACTTTATGATGCAGTTTGCATACGACGAACGTGTTGACTGAGACACGAACTTGACAAAAAAACAAGAAGACCAACCAAGCAAGCAACTGAACTGCTGTCTCATATAGTCTTTTTATATTTCTATATTTAAAACTCTTGAATATTTCGGTTTAAGGCAGGTTTAGATTACAAGAGAGAGAGAGAAAGATGTGTAGGTAGTGGTGGTAGTGGTGGTGGTAGAGGCTTGCAGTAAAGACGTGCGTATGTAATATGTAACGCTAAGTACTGCTACGTACAATACAGGAAATATTAGCTTTTTATAAACAGAGCCTACGTCATATCCTCATCTCGGAATACATAAGAAGCCGGTCTACGAAGACATAATTTCAAAAATGTGAAATAAAAGTAAATTTTGACCTTAACACACAAATCTCTATAGTTTTGTGCCCCAACTTGTGTGCCACAGCCTACCAAGTGTATCTTGCCTACCAATCTGTTTAGGTATTATGTTACGTTATACTATATCTGTGATATGGTTTATAAAACAGGATTCAAAATACGTGTGTGTGTGTGTGTTATTTATTTGTGTCTTTTTTTTCTTTTTTCTTTTAACTTTTGTTTCAGTCATTGAACTGTGGCCATGCTGGGGCACTGCCTTGATGGGTTTTAGTCAAAGAAATCGGCCCCAGTATTTATTTAATTTTCTTTCTTTTTTTTTGTTTTTGTTTTAAAGCCTGGTACTTATTTCATCAGACTCTTCTGCTGAACTGCTCAGTTATGAGACATAAACAAACCAACACTAGTTGTCAAGTGCTGGAGGACAAACACACGTGTGTGTCTTTTTCTCTCTCACAGTGTGTGTGTGTGTGCACGTATGGTGGGCTTCTTTCAGTTTCTGTCTACCAAATCCACTCAAGAGTTTGGTCAGCCTGGCGCTATAATAGAAGACACTTAATTGCCCAAGGTGCCATGCAGTGGGGCTGAACCCGGAATCACAAGGTTTGGAAGTAAGCTTCTTAACTGCTGCCATGCCTTCACATATACACAACCTGAAGGGTGGGTAGAAGTGTACGTGTGCAGCTGTGAATTGCATGTGTGTTTATGGGAGTGATGCATGTGTGCATTTGGATGTATTATTGAAAGTGTTCAAAGAAATTAAGAGAAGGGAGACAAACGAAATGATTAAATACTTGTAGAGTTTCTTTGAAGAAAGAAAGAAACTAAGAAGTAATGGAAGGAATATTCTTCTTTGAATATAAATGCTGGCCTGGTTGTGTGGCTAAGAAGCTTGCTTTGCAACCAAACAGTTTTGGGTTCAAACCCACTGAACTGCACCTTGGCCAAGTGTCTTCTATTGTAACCTTGGGCCAACCAATTTCCTTGTGAGTGAATTTGGTGGATGGAGACTGTGTAAATCTAATAGGATATCTCATATGAAGTTCTTTTGTTGGTTTGGATAAATGACAGGAAGACACTTCATTCTCATAAAACACAAAACCCCTAAAATCTTTAAAAACGTACCCCACTTTTTTAACCCTCCATTTGTTCTTTGCCCCCTACCTACTATCATTTACTTCTGAGGTTCCTTTTTTTAATTTTAATTTCCAAATAGGTGCAGGAGTGGCTGTGTAGTAAGTAGCTTGCTTACGAACCACATGGTTTCGGGTTCAGTCCCACTGCGTGGCACCTTGGGCAAGTGTCTTCTACTATAGCCTCGGGTCGACCAAAGCCTTGTGAGTGGATTTGGTAGACGGAAACTGAAAGAAGCCTGTCGTATATATATGTGTATGTATATGTGTGTGGGTGTTTGTCCTCCCAGCATCGCTTGACAACCGATGCTGGTGTGTTCACGTCCCTGTAACTTAGCGGTTCGGCAAAAGAGACCGATAGAATAAGTACTAGGCTTCCAAAGAATAAATCCTGGGGGGGCTCGATTTGCTCGACTAAAGGCGGTGCTCCAGCATGGCCGCATTCAAATGACTGAAACAATTAAGAGTAAAAAAGAGTAAATGCTTGGGTTGGGTGTTTTCTGTTGACATATTTATTATGCTGGTCTTATTTCAAGGAATGTCTGATTCTACACTTTTAGTGGACATGATGAGGTGTGTGTGTGTGTGCTTTTCATGTTCATTTTCCTCTGTTCCTCGCCCCCCCCC
>NC_068994.1:7892422-7893103 GCF_001194135.2 Octopus bimaculoides
TATATATATATATATATATATATATATATATATGTATATATATACGATAGGCTTCTTTCAGTTTCCGTCTACCAAATCCACTCACAAGGCTTTGGTCGGCCCGAGGTTATAGTAGAAGACACTCGCCCAAGGTGCCACGCAGTGGGACTGAACCCAGAACCATGCGGCTCGTCAGCAATCTACTTACCATATATTATTTAACTGTAGTCTCTTGATCTGAGGGAGAGAGAGGGTTCCACAGTTTTTTTTGCTAAACAGCCTGATCAACTGTTTGTGCTCCCTCCAACAAATTGACATTGCTTGTACAGGTGCATGGTGTATCACACATCACATGTTGGAGTGATCATGGAGGAAATGCACACACACACACACACACACATGCATGCATGTGCAGAAATATACTGAGAGAGAAAGAGAGAACGAGAAATATTAAAATATCTAATGTCGTTGGTGTCATATCAGCAATGCCAAATAGGCAATGCCAAAACAGCTGTGCCCAAATGTCTCATTCCATCCACACACTCATGATTTCTTTGTAGTTGTCTCAGCTACCAGTAGTCATATGCTTGTCTCAAAGCTTAAGCCATGCAAGTGTAGGTATGTATCAATTGTAGTACATACCTAAAGCTAGGTGAATTTGTATTCTGGAAACCAAGGTGTGATGGACACAGGAATGATACC
>NC_068994.1:7893500-7895149 GCF_001194135.2 Octopus bimaculoides
AGAGCCAGTCCAGGGGTACTGGCAACGATCTCACTTGAAAATCCTTACACATGTCACGGGCACAAGTGCCAGAAAGGCGATGCTGGGCACAGGTGCCATCCCGATTTCGCTTTCGCTTGCCTCAATAAGTCTTCACAAGCTGCCTTTTTATCGTCCCCCTCATCCTTTTCTCTGTGTGGCAAATAAATGAAACCATTATTATTATTATTATAATTATTTATTTATTTATTTTTATTTTTCAGGACACTGACTTGCAACAGAAAATTGATCATGAAATCAAAATGAGAGAAGGGACCACCAAACTATTGGCTGCAGCCAAAAACCCAAGCCAGAAGCTGGAAGCATCAAAGAATCTGATTACAACTAACTCTCGTATCATCAATTACATGAGGGAGCTACAGCGACGCACCACTGCTGAAGTAATGGGGAAAACTATGTAAGTAGTCTCTGGACCCCTGATATCTTATAACTCATTTCATCTCCTCACTTTGCTTTCGCGGTAAATTTTCAGATTAACACCTGCACGATTTTCACTAGGGGTTAGGGTTTTAGTGTCAGGGTTAGGGTTTTAGGGTTAGGGGTTAGGGTTACGGTTAGGGTTACGGACGGAATTCCCTAACCCTAATCCTAACCGTAACCTTAAAACTAACCCTAAAACCCTAACCCTGACCCTAAAACCCTAACCCTAACACCCTAGTGAAAATCGTGCGGGTGTTAATCTGAAAATTTACTGCTTTCTCTGTCTTGGTCTCTGATATTTCCAAATATTTCAGCCTCAGGGTTTATGATCTTTAGGAAATTTTGGTCTTGGCAGGGCACTGTGGTCTTTTGGTGGATTAAGTATTATTGGTAGGATTTTGGTCTTTAGAACATCATTGTTTTACGGGGTATTTTGGCCTTTGGTGGATTATGACAAACAAGGTTGTTCATTTCCAAGTCTTCCATGAAAAACATTTGGCCTTGGAGAAATATTACCTTGGAAACAGGGGAGGGTTGGCCACGGGAAGGGCGTATGGCTATAGGAAATCTGTCACAACAAATTTCGTCTGACCCATACAAGCATAAAAAAGTAGACATTAAATGATAATGATACTAAATTTGATTAAGGGCTATTTTTGTACCGAATTACTGAATTAATTTTTGTTTACTGTCATTCACAATTTGTCTTTATTTATTTCACCTGTCAGGTGCGTTGAAGGCAATCAAACCCCTTGTAAAAGCCAGGTGAGCGTTTCAGGTGAGTTACTCTTTCCCTTTTATTTTAACTACTTCCTACAACAACTTCCTTTCCAGCCATTGATAGTTCATTAATACTGATTATAACTGGTGTGGTTCAGCTTTATTTACTCCACCTGTGTGCTAAATAGGTAGTTTCAGGTGTCATCGCATAGTTTTCCCGTGTCCACCCTCTATGACTAATCTTTGTTCAGCTGTGACGATCCTATCTTCATTTCATATATCCAAAACTAAGTTACTGAGCATACTCTTACTATTAAGATAATATATATGAAATTAGAAAATGATTCGACTACTAGTTTTACCAACAAGCTCAATCACATAGAAGTCCATCATTGGTTTGACAAACAACTAGTTTATCAGTATACTCTTTTACTCTTTTACTTGTTTCAGTCATTTGACTGTAGCCATGC
>NC_068994.1:7895689-7897004 GCF_001194135.2 Octopus bimaculoides
TGTGAGGAGTGAAAAATTCAATGGATTTCATACTTCCTGGCATACAAGCCATCATAGTATATAGTATAAACATGTTGTGTAAACATTCAAACATTGTCACTATCTTTTCAAGTCCTGCTGCATTTCACATGGAATTTTTGGTCTGAAAAATTCAACTTACATACCCCAAAACACAGTACTTTTCTTCGAAGCAGGAGTAAATATGAAGGCCTTATCACCACAGCTGCTAAATTTCAAATTTTTTTTCCTAATTTTCACGATAATATAAAAGTCTCTAGTGTCCATCCTCTCTGAAGAAAGACAAGAATCCAGATGTTTAATTAAAAAAATTTTTTTTTTAAATTTCATTCCTCGTTACAAATCTGATATTTATGTTTCTTTTACACTTTTATTGATCAATTTCCAGTAATGATTCAGACCATCAATACTGTCCTCAAATTCTGTATTTTACCAACATACAGTGTCTTTTCTTGTACTTACCATTTTATTTAATGTTGACACAGATTCATAACTTCGAAAGCTAAGAATAACTTGAGCAGAGTTGGAGTCTGGCATTTTGTTACAGAGCGTTGTTGGTCATAAACCTCCTTCTGTTCATTTCTTTAAAAGATTATATATTTATTTACTTACTTGGTTATCTCTTTTAAAACTTCGTTTTATTTATTTGTTTCTCTTCTTGTTTTCCCCCCCCCTCACGACACAGATATCAGAATTCCTCTCATGTGGAAAGATACAGATCATTTCAAAAACAAGGGAGGTAAGTACCATAAATTTAACCAACTTGAGAATTACTTCCCTTTACGGAACACCCCCCCCCCTCACGAAATTCAATCAGTCAAAACTCCAACATTGAATAAAAGGTGATACTTCCGTGCTTATACACATGTATTTACACATGCATTAATGTTGTAAACAATTCTAGCCGTCATGCACGTGGTGTTCTTCATTTCCAAAATTCTGTGAAAACATGTCTGACTATGGGGAAATATTATACGTTACTTGAGGGTTGGTGGCAGGAAGAGCATCTGGCTGTTAAAAAAGATCCACCTCAACAAATTCCATGCATGCATGGAAAAGTAGATGTTGAAACAAGGATGGTGATTTATGTGTCAAATCCCACAAAGTTTAAAATTTTACCTTTCATCCTTCTAAGAGATATTGATAGATTAAAGTCATCATCATCATCATCATCATCATCGTCGTCGTTTAACGTCCGCTTTCCATGCTAGCATGGGTTGGACGATTTGACTGAGGACTGGTGAAACCAGATGGCTACGCCAGTCTCCAATCTGATCTGGCAGAGTTTCTACAGCTG
>NC_068994.1:7897482-7898590 GCF_001194135.2 Octopus bimaculoides
GTCATCTGTGTTCAAGGCCCTGCCATTCCGGGATCGGACTGTTTTCACATTTATCAACCCTCAAAATATAGGATAAGACTCTTAGAGAACTACGTCGTTGTCAACATTGACAGATGGCTATAAGCAAGTATGCTTCAGTAAAATACAAATTGATCGTATGATGACCCCCCCCCCACCAAATCTAAAGATATGTACCCTATTTTCCAGCAGACAAGTCAATATAAGTATATAGTGTAAACATTCAAACATTGTTGCTACCTTTCCAAATCCTGCTGCATTTCACCTGGAATTTTTGGTCTTTCCAAGTTGTCTTGGTGGTATAAGTCAACCTACCCTTCCTTTGGCTGTGAGGTTTAGCCTGAAAAATTTAACTTGTATTCCTGAAAATTCAGCAGGACTTTTGTTCCTGATTTAGAAATTATTAATTTGTGTATTGTTTCCTCTCCCTCATTCTGATTATTGTTGATGTTCTTCCGCTATTCCATTTTGCAGATCATCGTCGTTATGCTGTGTTTTGTTTGGTTAAAACTGGGAGCGAGATATACGATACCAGCTTGATATCAAATGTTGACCGTAGCATGACAGATATATCATTTGACGATGTCATTGTATTGTAAGTAAACCTTTTGAGTTTTTTTGTTTTTTTTTTTGTTTTTGTATCTTTTACTTGCTTTGCTCATTTGACTGTGGCCATGCTGGGGCACAGCCATGAAGGGATGCAGTTGGACAAATTAACCTCAGTACTTATTTCAAGTCTGGTACTTGTTCTATCAGTCTTTGCTGGACTGTTAAGTTACAGGGAAGTAAACAAACCTACAATGGTCGTCATGTGGTAGTAACAGGGACAAAAGCGGTGAGCTGGCAGAAACGTTAGCACGCCGGGCGAAATGCTTAGCGGTATTTCGTCTGCTGTTACGTTCTGAGTTCAAATTCCGCCGAGGTCGACTTTGCCTTTCATCCTTTCGGAGTCGATAAATTAAGTACCAGTTACGTACTGGGATCGATGTAATTGACTTAATCCCTTTGTCTGTCCTTGTTTGTCCCCTCTATGTTTAGCCCCTTGTGGGCAATAAAGAAATAAGTAACAGGGACAAAGAAAAACAAATAC
>NC_068994.1:7899080-7902923 GCF_001194135.2 Octopus bimaculoides
TTGATGTCCCATTTCACTCACTCACCTCTATCATTCCAGTTCTCTTTCTCTTTCTCTCCACCCCCCTCTACATTTCATCCCCTCTTATACCCCTACTACTTTCATTTTCACCTTCTGCCACCACTATAAAACCAGCTAAACCCCCCCCAATGTGCACCTCACCCCCACTATTATTGTATATTTCAGTGACAATGTCCCTTGTAACTTTGAATGTACCCTCGAGGTCTACTGTCACAAATTACACGAGGACCTCACCATTGCTAGCACACCAAAGAAGATCAGAAAGAAGTTTAATGATTTCTCAGGCTCTGTCGGACGAAACGTTGGCAAAAGGTTATCTGGATTGGTAAGTCCATCTTGCCACATTCTCTCTCTCTTTGCTATGTGCGGCTGTTGTAGTGTGTGTGTGTGTGTGTGTATGGTAAAGGTTATCCAATTATGCACATGTGTTGTTTCTGAATTTGTCTGAATGTGTGTGTGTGTGTGTGTGTGTGGTTATTCCAGTGTGAGTGGAGGTGCAATGGCCCAGTGGTTAGGGCAGCGGACTCGCTGTCATAGGATCGCGGTTTCGATTCCCAGACCAGGCGTTGTGAGTGTTTATTGAGCGAAAGCACATAAACGCTCCACGAGGCTCCGGCAGGGAATGGTGGTGAACCCTGCTGTACTCTTTCACCACAACTTTCTCTCATTATTACTTCCTGTTTCTGTTGTGCCTGTAATTCAATAACATTTTACCAAAAATGAGACACACATTGGGATTGAACCAAGGACCATGTGGTTGTGAAGCGAACTCCTTAACCATTTACCCATACTGTGCCTTATGTATGGGTGTGGAGTTACACTTTCATGTGTATACAAGATATAATCAGCTCTGGTTGAGCAAAATAAAAACCTGATAGTCATCACAGATTTCTCTCTCTCTCTCTCTTTCATTTATTAATTAAAATTTGTTTCTTATTTTTTGTTAATTGCTTCATCTTTGTTCTATTGCAGAGTGATGCTGACATAATCGGTAACATGGTGCTGTAAGTAGTCACTTCTGATTTTCAAATTTTACCCTTGTTTTTCTTATTGTTATGTTTTGTTGAGGATATTTCAGTTATTGTTTCATAGACGTTGTTTTTGTTGTTACTCCTTTTAAAATTTTGTTGGGGTGGGGTTAGTCAATTACATTGACTCCTTCCCCGGTGCGTCAATCCTTAATGGATGGAAAGCAGGCCTATATACCTGTGGGCAAAAATAATAATAATAATCCTTTCTACTGGAAGCACAAGGCCTCAAATTTGGGGGAAGGGATTAAGTCGATTACATTGATCCCAGTATGCAACTGGTACTTAATTTATCGACCCCCAAAAGATGAAAAGCAAAGTTGACCTCGGCAGAATTTGAACTCGGAATGTAGTGGCAGGTGAAATACTGCTAAGCATTTCGCCCGGCTTGCTAATGATTCTGCCAGTTCGCTACCTTACTGATGATGATAATAATAATAATAACAATAATAATAATGATAGTAATAATTATATCTACTATAGGCACAAGGCCTGAAATTTGGGGTTAGGGGATAAGTTGATTACATACTTAGTACTTAACTGGTACTTATTTCATTGAACCCTGAAAGGATTAAAGGCAAAGTTGATTTAGGTGGAATTTGAACTCAGAATGTAAAGATAGATGAAATGCTGCAAGCATTTTACTGCGTGTGCTAATGATTCTGCCAGCTGACCGATTCCTCTTTTGAATAAATAATTGCTTAGTTTCCTGAAAGTCTTCTGACTTTGATGTTAAGATTCTGATGTTGGCAGTTTACTGGATCAGCTGTCTGACTGAGTCCTTTGTCATTTCTTTCTTTCTTTAGGGGCCCAAAGTTTGATTTGGTTACCACCAGTACCTTGTCCCTTTCTGATGCAGATGACACCGTACGAACATACGACTTAACCATGGAACCTACAGCAGGTGAGTCCCTGAGTCCGTGAGTCAGTGAGTCCATGAGTCCATGAGTCAGTGAGTCTGTGAGTCCATGAGTCAGTGAGTCTCTTTTTATTGACTGATAGCTTGATCATAATTTTGAGTGAGGTTGAGCATGAATAGAGGTGGTTCTTGTTTTTTTTTTTTTTGTTTTTGTCTTTTTTTCAAGTCTGCTATACACTCTATCAATGTATTTTGCTGAATTGCTAAGTTACAGAAACATGAAGAGGACTGGTGAGCCAGAAGCTGCATCAGGCTCCAATCTGATCTGGCAAAGTTTCTACAGCTGGATGCCCTTCCTAACGCCATACGATCAGCAAGATGGTTTTACATGGAAGACTGAAAATAAATATCTTCGCTTGAGTGATGGTGATGCTCGTTTATGGCCATTATGTGATGTCAAGGCAAGATTGCACATACATATGTACATGTGTTTATGTATGTATCTGTGTGTGTGTATATATATATATATATATATATATACACACACACACACACACACACACACACACACACACACACACACACACACACACACACACACACACACACATGTATATAGTAGAATAAGAAATAGAAAGTCCTTGGTACAGTATAATATATATTTGAAAAAAATGAATAGAAATGGCTTTTCTGATAATTTTTCCACTTTAATAATTGGATGTCCATAAGTCATTAGGTATAACACCTATTGAGTTTATAATATGACAAGCTTTTTCCAGTTTCCATCAACCAGCTCCACTCACAAGGCTGAGTTGGCTCAGGGCTAGAGTAGAAGGCATTTACTGAAGATGCTCTGCAGTGTTATTGAACCCAGGACCACACAGTCAGGAAGCAAGCTTCTTAACCACATAGCCAAACCAAGCCAGTATATATGTGTTCCTGTGTGTGTACACAGAAGCTCCTCTCCTCTCCTCTCCTCCCTCTCTCTCTCTCTCTCTCTCTCTCTTATGCTGTTGTAGGAGAGAGCAGTGTAGTGACATACACCCGTAATACAAACAAGGTTTTGTTAAGAGTCTCATGACAATGTTTAGACTAGTTACCTTATGTGGCCACCAGACAAGCTGAAACAACAGGACCAGCTCTGACTTGGTGAGCAGGGATTAGCATTATAAAGAGAAGACAAGCTTTAGTCATGCTGTTATGTTGATATGATGAGGGTGGATAGCTGAGATGGCAAGACCTGGAACAACCTGCCAATAGGCCAGCTATTGGTATCCTGTCATACTGGTGGTGGTGGCGGCAGCAGCAGCACCTCCTCCACCACCTCCTCCACCACCTCCTCCTCCTCCTCCCTACAATTCCTACTGAGACAAAAGCTGAAAGGTTTGACTCTCCTCCACTACCATTACTTCTTCTACTACCACTACAACCATCCTCGTATGACTATGTGGATAACTCTAGGATAATGGTTACTTGGTTGTTTAGTACCTGATAATCACTAATTACACAGGTTTGTTTTAAAAGTGTCTTCGAGCTGTGACCATCCCATATTGTCAGATAACGTATCTGTCTAGGAGTACATTATCTAATGTGTTCCTTCATGTTTTTAAGATGGGTATGATTTGAAGCGGTCTTGGCTACTATTTCTAGCTTGGCGAATGTCGGTGGCCTTCCCCTCAGAGAAGTCATTAGCATCATGTAGAGGGGAGATTTGCAGGCATGGAGACTTGGTCTTCCTAAAATGAAAAATCTTGCCCTGGCCAGTGCATACTTGTGCAGATGCACAGGCAGCTTGCAGTGATGGAGGCTTTATTATGTTTGTGTTTGTATATGCATGTATGCACCTTTGGACGCATGTCTATGTACTAACATATATGCTTGTATGGATGTGTGTGTATGTGTGTTTGATTCTTCTGCTTGGTTGTGTATATATAT
>NC_068994.1:7903056-7905409 GCF_001194135.2 Octopus bimaculoides
TATATATATATATATATATATATATATATATATATATATATATTTATATATATCTGTGTGTGCAAGTATGGATGTGTTGCATGTACAGAAATGTGCTTGTATGGTTGCATGTATAGATATATGTATGTATGTGCTTATCTGGATAGATGTACGAGTGAGTATGGATGTGTGTCTTCTTTTACTTTTGCATGGATGTTTGTATGCACAAATGAAGATGTATGTGCATGCAAACATATAGATATCTGTGTGTGTTCACTATTCTCTAAAAAAAACTCTTTTCTTTATTAATCTTTCAGATGGCAATATCTATGAATTACCGTTTTTTGGTCACTACTGCTGTCGGTTGGCTGTGTTACCACATTGCTTAACAAGGCCTGCAATGACTGGTCACCTCAATCTATTGGTAAGGGAATCAACTCATCAGTTTTCCTGGATTTATACTATCATTCATATTTCTTTTTTATTGGATGCTTTCTGAAGTGTCTACATTTCATTATACTCTCTGTTTCTTTCAGTGCAAACTTATATTTCTTCCTTCTTTTACAGGTGGATAGAGAAAGGAACAAACAGAAGCGCTACTGGTGTGTACTGAAGAATTTGGAGCTGGCCTGCTTTGCTTCACCTCAGGATGAGAAAACTGCACGACCTCATCTCTGTATCCCTGTAACAAAAGTAAGAGAAAAGATTTGAGTTGGTCTTTCTGTAATAACTGCCCTAAGACTTTTTAGTGTTAAGTGTATTTGGTATAAATGCAACACAGTATAGGGCAGTGGGATATGAAGTACAGATTTTAATAACCTTAAACAGCTATGGCTCTATGAAAGAAATTTCATATTATTTTCGTGATTTCATTCAGTCCCCTTTTCTTTTATTCTTTTGTTTCAGTCATTTGACTGTGGCCATGCTGGAGCACCACCTTTAGTCGAACAAATCGACCCCAGGACTTATTCTTTGTAAGCCTTGTACTGATTCAATCAGTCTCTTTTGCCAAACTGTTAAGTTATGGAGATGTAAACACACCAGCATCGGTTGTCAAGCGATGATGGGGGGACAGACACACAAACACACACATACACACATATATATATATATATATACGACGGGCTTCTTTCAGTCTCCATATACCAAATCCACTCACAAGGCTTTGGCTGGCCTGAGGCTATAGCAGAAGACGCTTGCCCAAGGTGCCACGCAGTGGGACTGAACCCAGAACCATGTGGTTGGGAAGCATGCTACTTACCACACAGCCACTCCTGCACCTATGTCTAACGTTAGTGTTTTTTTTCTTTCTTTCTCTTTCCGGTTTCTTTGTTGGTCCTGGCAGAATACTCAGGTGTCTGATGCTGATCCACGCATATTCCAAAATCCTCACACATTCCATGTTACAACCAAGACCGACATAAGCGTGTCCGATCATGTACTCTCTGCAGACAGCAAGCATGACTTTGAGAATTGGTGGGATGGTTTCCAGCAACACCTGCTCGATCAAGGTAACTTTGTTCATTTGTTTCCCTTTTTATGTCTGTTTTTCCAAGCTGACATGGGTTAGACACTAGCTTCTCACCCATGTCTTTGTGTGTGTGCATATTCACAAAATTGCTTAACTGTTAGCATTCGAACTAGCTTTATCTACCCAAAATACTCTACCTGTTTTGTGTTAAAATCAGCCAGATCTGGCCCATCCCACCTACCCTAAAATGTCATTCTAAAATTTGTCACATCATTGAAATCTCAAAACTACAAGATAATGAATGATTAATTCACAATGAATTGAATAAATAATTATTACATTTGACGTAGTAATTTGCATGCTAAGGGTTAAACTTGGGATGTTTTCATATTGACAGGTTTCCTACAGACATCAACCTGAAAATGTTTAAATATAACAGCTGTGTTGATCTCTGGTAGTGATTTCGTGGATTTAATTCACTTTTGTTTGATTGAAATTGTTTAAAATGAATTAACTAAAAGGCAGTCTTTATGTCCAACTTAATGCAGAGATTTTGTTATGACACTGTATGTTGTGTTATCTACTTAGAGGGAACCTCTCATATGCTCTTGTGGTGCATAAAAGCACACACAGTTATATAATTGGCAGACAAGAATTGTTGGACAATTCTTGTCTATCAGTGTTATAAATGCTAATGTTTTTATGCACCACGAGTTCATATGAGAGGTTCTCTCTAGGTAAATAATGCAGCATTCCATGTTCTAACATAGCCTCTACAGTAAGTTGGACATAGATTGCCTTTTGCTGCTCTTTTTACTTGTTTGTCATTTGACTGCGGCCATGCTGGAGCACCGCCTTTAGTCGAGCAAATCGACCCCAGGACTTATTCTTTGGAAGCCTAGT
>NC_068994.1:7905419-7906920 GCF_001194135.2 Octopus bimaculoides
TTAGTCGAGCAAATCGACCCCAGGACTTATTCTTTGGAAGCCTAGTACTTATTCTATCGGTCTCTTTTTGCCGAACCGCTAAGTTACAAGGACTTAAACACACCAGCATCGGTTGTCAAGCAATGTTGGGAGGACAAACAGACACACAAACACACACATATATATATACATATACATGACGGGCTTCTTTCAGTTTCTGTCTACCAAATCCACTCACAAGGCTTTGGTCGGCCCGAGGCTATAGTAGAAGACACTTGCCCAAGGTGCCACGCAGTGGGACTGAACCCTCGGAACCATGTGGTTGGTAAGCAAGCTACTTACCACACAGCCACTCCTACGCTTATGCTATCAATTATAAATTAATTAGTCTGTTGACAGAAATGATAAAAGAAAAGTGACTCAGTTTTCAAACCTCATGTCTAACACTTACCTATATTATGTAATGAAATGCTGATTCTTTTTCTTATTGTAGCTGCATGGAAACATGCTACAGAACAGATGATGTTGGTCCGGAAGGCATCACCATTAAATCTCCCATTATTCTTGCGTAAGAGCTCCCTCTATGATGACACACCCATTGAAGGTAAGTTCAGAGATGTTGCACTTGTTTCTGTTTGATGCCTCAGTCATTGTCTCTATAATAATGGTTTCAAATTTTGGCACAGGGCCAACAATTTCGGATGAAGGAGTAAGTTCATTACATTGGCCCCAGTACACAACTGTGGAGCGCAATGGCCCAGTGGTTAGGGCAGCAGACTCGCGGTCGGAGGATCGCGGTTTCGATTCCCAGACCGGGCGTTGTGTGTGTTTATTGAGCGAAAACACCAAAAGCACCACGAGGCTCCGGCAGGGGATGGTGGCGACCCCTGTTGTACTCTTTCGCCCCAACTTTCTCTCACTCTTTCTTCCTGTTTCTTGAGTAACGCTGCGATGGACTGGCGTCCCGTCCAGCTGGGGGGAACACATATGCCATAGAAACTGGGAAACCGGGCCCATGAGCCTGGCTAGGCTTTAAAAGGGCGCATAAGAATAAAAAAAAGTACACAACTGGTACTTATTGTGACTTTAACAGGACGAAAGGCAAAGTCAACCTTGGTGGCATTTGAACTCAGAATATGAAACTGGATGAAATACCACTAAGCATTTTGTCTGGCTTGCTAACGATTCTGCCAGCCGACCTTTGTCATTATAATAATGATAATTGGTGTCACTTTATGAGGGCATGCCTTGTGAAGGTGCATGGCTCAGTGGTTAGAGCATTGAGCTTACGATCGTGAGGTTGTGAGTTCGAATCCCGGACCGGGCTGCGTGTTGTGTTCTTGAGCAAGACACTTTATTTCATGTTGCTCCAGTTCACTCAGCTGTAGAAATGTGTTGCGATGTCACAGGTGCCAAGCTGTATCGGCCCCTTTGCCTTTCCCTTGGATAACACTGGTGGCGTGGAGAGGGGAGGCCGGTATGCATGGGCGACTGCTGGTCTTCCATAAACAACCTTGCCCGG
>NC_068994.1:7907350-7912967 GCF_001194135.2 Octopus bimaculoides
GTGTAAGGTTATTGAATTAAATATGACTTATATTTTTCTTCTTTCCTCCCATCACTCCCTCTCCCCAGCAATGAAGCAAACAGGCTGACCGACCTTTGTAAGCTATGAACGCGTGCGAGTAACAGAGAGAAAGAAAGAAAGAAAAAAAGAGAGGGGCTTATTAAAGAATATAAGATGTGTGAGGAGAAAAACAAATTTTTTTTTTAAAGACAGGTCAAAATGGAGTGTCAAAATGGTGGCTAGAATACGGTGTGGCTAAATTAACTGACGATGACGACGACAGCAAAGAGAGACCTCCCCCCCCCCAAATATGTATATTAACAAATCAATAATTAAATGAATAAATACTCATCTTGTAAGGATAACGACGGTAACAAGATATACAAAGGGCCTTACTTATAAATGGAGATGGGTCTGGAGTTGGTGGATTTTAGCAACGGTGGTCATATATGGATAGCGACAGATCTGGGACCATTGGTGGTCATATATGGATATAACGACAGATCTGGGACCATTGGTGGTCATATATGGATATAACGACAGATCTGGGACCATTGGTGATCATATATGGATATAACGACAGATCTGGGACCATTGGTGGTCATATATGGATATAGCGACAGATCTGGGACCATTGGTGGTCATATATGGATACAGACAAATCTGGAGTCGCTGCATGTACCACAAAAATGGCTGTCTCTGGAGTTGGTGATTTTTTTACCGATGGTGGTCATACATGGATTGCAACAGATCTGAATTAGTGGATAGACCACAAGTGATTCTAATATTATGCTGGCCCAAAATGGATTTTTAATGACAGGAACGTGTGGAACTAGTGGGGTTTGCTGTTCACGAATACCTTCTTGTTTTTATTTCCTCACTACGGATTTTTAGCTCATTTCAACCCACCCTTTTTTTTCCTGTTTTCTTTGCGTGTGTGTGTCTGTGTGTGTGTGTGTGTGTTTTTGTGTGACTGACTGTGTGGTGCATGTAGTTGTAAGCTTTTTATTAAAATCAAGTTTCACGATACAAAGTTTAGAGTTTTATCGGTTTTACTTTTAAAGCAAGGCTCCACCCACACCCACATGCACTATTGAATAAGGCAAATATTTTGAATTTGTCATCTGAGACTTTCTCTTCAGAACTGAGTGAATTTTCACACCTTCATATATGCATGCATACACACACACACACACACACACACACACAAATTAAATTGTCAAAAACGAAATGTATGTGTGTGTTTATAAAAACAGTATGGGCTTTTAGAAAAGCAATGCAGGTATGTATGTGAATGAGTATGTGTATGTGTGTGTGTGTGGACACTTGTGTATATGCAAGTGTGTGTGTGTGTGTATATCTACACTTGTGTATGTATGTATGTGTGCATCTATATACCTGTGTATACAGATGCACACTTTGTGTGTGTGTGTGTGTGTGTTTTTGTACATGTATAGGTGTATGTATATATATATATTTATATATATATATATATATATATGTATATATATATAAACAAGTAAATGTAAGTGCATATCTATATACAGATGTATATATGTACATGTATGTGTGCATTTATATACATGTGTATATATATATATATATATACACACATAAAGTACATGTATATGTGCATCTGTTTATATGCAAGTCTATATATGTAGTGTGTGTGTATAGGCATGCATCTAATCATGTATATAGGTGTGTGCGCACACATACAGACATGCATATATATATATATATATATATATACATGCACGTATGTGATGCGTATATATGTGCTACAATATATAAGAAAGCAAGCGTTCAGACACCGAAGCCCCTGGTTAAAAAACCTGCCTCACAAACTTCCAATGATTTACATTGTCAGAAAGCAGCAGTTATCTGAAATCACAGAACTGGAACTGTGGTAAATTCAATAACTGCATCCATTGGGAAGTTTAAAAAGATGAGTAACGAAGCATTTATCTGATTGAGTACAGATACACCATGGTTCTCTCTCCAGGCCTGCACTAAAGTACATTTGTTTGATGTATTGTGTGTGTGTGTGTGTGTGTGTGTGTATACTTAAGAATACAAATGTGCATGTCTCTGCATATATTGTGTGTGTGTATGTATGTATGTATGTGTAAATGTGTATATGCGTGTGTATGTATATGCATGTGTGCGTGTGTATGTGTATATATGTACACACATATGTACATGCACATATAATTGCATGTGTGTGCAGGTATAAAGTGTTACCCATATTTTGGTTACAATTGTAATTCTTCTATTGAAAAACAAAGAACAAAAAAAAACAAACGAACAGAAATCTTTAAATTTGTCAAGTCTTGGAGAAAAGTTTGGACAATTAAAAGCTGTCAAATGTTAAAAATCCTTTTTGTAAGGACTTTCTTTGAATGTACTCACCATCCTATATTTTTCTTTTTTGGTTTTATTTATATTATGAATTCCTTATTTTTTAAGTCTTTAGAAAAAAGCAGACGCAAAAAGGATTTTTATTCCAAAATTTTCTTATTTCAAAGGGGAGAGATGGTTATCTTTTAAATCTACTCCACTTTATAGCCCAGACCCCAAATATACAGCATGACCATGTAATTATTTTAATAATGGTTTATTTATTTGAAATGATCGGAATAGTAGAACCGCAAATGTAATAATACCTGGTTGTGTTTAATCATAGACCTTTGATTATGACTTCTCAGGTAACTCTTTCTGATCCCTTTTTCATGGACGTGTCTCCCTTTCAAATTTCCTTGTTTCTAGCTGGTGGTCATCTTCTTAGTGTTGTTAGTGGGTGCCACAGTAACACACACACTGGCTCCTTTTTTTTAAATTTTTTTTTAGGATGGGGTACTTGCAGGCCAAACACACAACCTTTAGTTTAAAACCATTGCAACGAGCAGATGAAGGGAGTTTGTTATTACTTGATCTGCTTGAAATAGCTCTGATGTCTTCCTCTCAGATCATATACCTACTGTCTTCAGGAAAGGATGTTTTGAATAATGTGGCACTGGATTCCTTGTATAGGCTGAATCAGTTCTGTTATAGTGTTCCCCTGAGAAAAACCTGCATTCCATTAAGAAAAACACAAACAAACAAACAAACAAAAATCCTAATATTTCACTTAATACATATTGATACACAAAACATTCACTCAGAATAGGGTATTTGCAGGTCTCCCTCCTGTTCCCCATTCTCTTTCTCTCTCTGTCTCCCTCCCTCACTCTTTCTCTCTCTGTCTCCCTCCCTCGCTCTTTCTCTGTCTCCCGCTCTCCACTCCCTCTCCCTTTCTCCATCCCCTCTCTCCCTTTCTCCATCCCCCTCTCCCTACTTGCTCCCTCTCTCCCACTCTCTCTGTCTCCCACTCTCTCTGTCTCCCACTCTCTCTGTCTCCCACTCTCTCTGTCTCCCACTCTCTCTCCCCCGTTCTCTCTCTCCCTCTCTCTCTCTCTCTCTCTCTCTCTCTCTCTCTCTCTCTCTCCTGATCCCCCTCTCTCCCCTCCCTCCCCCTCTCCCTCTCCCTTCCCGCTCCCTTCCCATCTCCCTACCCCCTTCCTCCCCGAATGTTGTGTTATCTACTTAGAGAGAAAATCTCATATGCTCTTGTGGTTCTCCAGAATCTTGGTCTATAAACCGACCTGTCTTTGTTTTGGCCGTTAATTTTTGTCAGAAAATTTCAGAAAATACAGTATTATAGTATGCATATTTGTGTACTAAGAGGTGCAAAGCTGAGTTTGTGGCAGAAGTTGAGCAGATAAGAACACGTCATCGATAAGGTTGCAGGCTGCAATAAAAAGAACATTGAAAAACCGACGGATTGGTTGATCAATTGGTTAACTGACTAGCAAGCTTACTGTGCTGCGCTGGAGGAACATATATAGAACTGATTTGCTTCTTGCAAGATGGTACATGAGCATGCCTAATGATAATCAATCAATAAACTTTATGAATCCTCCCAAATATATGTGAAACTTTAGCTTCGCTCCTTTGGCTATTTGGAAGTCAAGCAAGCTTCAGTCATAAAATCTATAATCCTACAACAGACCCTAAAATTGGTTACTTTAATTATGTTGATACAATTTATTGTGATGTTGTTATCAGGTCTGCTAGAGTGCACCGACTGTAACACGCTGAGCAGTAATTAATTTCGTTGATCAATAACCGAGTTCAAATCCTGCCCGTCAGCTTCGGCATTGCATTTTTTTTATCCCACCGTTCGTTTGCAGGAAATATTTACTATACTCTGTTCAATAGTCTAAAGCAGGGGTTTTCAAACTTTTTGACTTGCGGACCCCTTTATATTTCAGGCTTTACCTTAGGGACCCCCTTGTAAATGCTTATGAAATTTATACATAAATATTTGCTTAAAATAACATTTTTACATTTATTTATTTAACAGTATTTAACAAAATAGGTTTATTGTCAATTTAAAGATTTCGATTAAAAAACATATATAAAATCAAATTGCCCATAAAAAGTATTTGCTGTCTACGGACCCCCTGTCTTGTCCTTGTGGACCCCTGTGGTCCGCGGACCACAGTTTGAAAACACCTGGTCTAAAGTTGTTCCAAACACATCATCTGTGTGTGTGTCAGTGTATGTACAAACTATATAATATGATAGAAAATTATACAGGGTTAAGGGATCACCAAAACCCAAGTAACACTATGAGCAGAGACAATAACAAAATAGGACCACTTTCCCTTAGTACGTAGGATAATGAAAGCAGTGAAGTATTGCACTGAAGGTTTTTTTTTTATCGATTATACCGATTTGTTCGATATTTAGTTTATTGAACATGGAAGGAGAAAAAAGAACTCCGTAAAGTTGGATTTGAATTCAACATGCTAAGGGACTGTTTTGTTCGACATTCTATTGAAAAGAATTATTTCACGTTCTCTCGAGGTTTCAAAATTCTGATGACGTAAACAACATACGATTCTCGTTGGTGAGAACGAAGCTTCTGGAGTGATTAGATAATTTCGGAGGATAGCTTTGGTCCAATGATAGAGCGCCTGTCATGGTAGCTGGAAATATTCGTTCGAGTCGCACGGGCAATTTTCAACCTTTTCTATCCCGATATTTGCACGCTGTTATTTCTAGCTTTATCTGCTTCGAGATCAACAATATAAAATGCGTGTGTGTGTGTATACAAATAGATGTATGATTGCTACCGTTAAGTTTAGATCTCCGCCTAGATTATCATCATCCAGTCTGCTTCCAGTGTAATGGTTAAGCAATATATGTTTGCTTCCCAACCACATGATTCCGGGTTCAGTCCCACTGCGTGACACCTTGGGCAGGTGTCTTCTATTTTAACCCCAGGTCGACCAAAGCCTTGTGAATAGATTTGGGAGACGGAAACTGAAAGAAGCCCGTCAATTTATATATATATATATGTTGTCCTCCCACCATCGCTTGACAACCGACGTTGGTGTGCTGTGTTTCAGTCCCCTTGAATTAGCGGTTCGGTAAACGTGACCGACAGAATAAGCATCAGGCTTACAAAGAATAAGTCGATTTGTTCGACTAAAGGCGGTACTCCAGCATGGCCGCAGTCAAATGACTGAAACAAGAAAAAAAAAATAAAGAAAAAAAAAATTGGCTTCAA
>NC_068994.1:7913742-7916859 GCF_001194135.2 Octopus bimaculoides
GTGTACCCTTAACGTAGTTCTCGGAGATATTCAGTGTGACAGGGCTGGCCCTTTGAATTACAGGCACAACAGAAACAGTGAGAGAAAGTTGTGGTGAAAGAGTACAGCAGGGTTTGCCACCATCCCCTGCCGGAGCCTCGTGGAGCTTTAGGTGTTTTCGCTCAATAAACACTCACAACGCCCGGTCTGGGAATCGAAACCGCGATCCTATGACCACGAGTCCGCTGCCCTAACCACTGGGCCATTGCGCCTCCACTGCTGAGCGAATGCACAGACGACAAACTATCAACAGCCAGAATCAACCAGTTTAGTTAGCAAACTACTGCTGTCATCTCTAGTCTTGGCATGCGCTGATGAGACATTTCAGCTATGACTCACTGGCACGTGCAGGTCCACCCGACATGATGTTGGTAACGAGGATGATGATGATACATGCATATATAGTCACGTGTTCTAACCAACCCTGAGCTGTTGGTTTTTGGTTTTGGTAAGGCAGACTACGGTACCCCGGCGAAAGTAGGTGCGGTTGCTTATATCACAGGTGAAAGGATTAGGCTACTAACTGGAAAAAAATTATCCAACTAAAGATATCTCCCTTCTCGCAAAAGAAATAGAAAGAAAAAAAAAACGAAACGAAACAAAACCTTCTTGTCCCAGCTGTTCGTATACAAATGACCATTTTTACCAAACCATTTTGAAGATTCCACGACAGAAGCAGATATACAGGGTGGGCCAAAAGCCACGCACCATGTTTAAGTTTAAAACGTTTCGGAATTGTGAAAACCATGCTTCAGTTTTCCTAAAATTGAATGAAATAAATAAAATGATGATGAATAGACACGTACTTGTACAAGATAGAAAAAAAAACAAAATGAATAATAATAATAATGATCCTTTCTACTATAGGCACAAGGCCTGAAATTTGGGGGAAGGGGACTAGTCGATTACACCGACCCTCCAGTACTCAACTGGTTCTCAATTTATCGATTCCGAAAGGATGAAAGGCAAAGTCGATCTCGGCTGAATTTGAACTCAGAACGTAAAGATGTACGAAATACTGCTACGCATTATGTCCTTCATGTTCACAATTCTGCCAGCTCACCTGCTTCAAAAAAAAAAAAAATTTGGCACAATGAGATCAATTTTTAAGGAAGGGAGTTGGTCGATATCATCGATCCTAGTACTTTATTTTTAACTACCCCGAATGAATGAAATAAACAGTTGGCTTCGGCTGGATTTGAACTGAGAACGCAAGAAGCCGGAAGAGCAGCCGCTAGGCCATTCCCCCCTCCCCCCGACGTACTAGCGACCCTGCCAGCTCGCCGGCTTATAATAATATTATAATAATATTGATTTCAAATTTTTGGCACAAGGCCAGAATTTCGGGGACTCCAAAAGGACGAAAATTAATGTCGACCTCGGCGGAATTTGAGCTCAGAACGTAGACAGACGAAATGTCACGAAGCATATCGCCCCGGCGTGCTAACGATTCTGTCTTACACTATCTTATTATAATAAATAACGGTGAGGATTTTATCGACCCATAAAGGGATAAAAACCAAAGTCAACCTCGGTGACATTTGAACCCAAAACGGAACAGACAGACGGATCTTATTGTAATAAATATTAAAAATATAATATTGAGAGCTACGTGTGAATGAGTGATGAGGTATTTTTTTTTTATTTACTTGTTTCAGTCAATAGACTGTGGCCATGCTGGAGCACCGCCTTGAATTTTTAGTTGAACTGACCCTAGTGCTGGTACTTCATGAGCGCTCTTGAACTTTAGCTGCCCACAAAGTAGCTGTTTACTTTTAACTACCCAGCATCCTACCAGCATTATTGTGATGCTGTATTTCAGGTTTTTATCTAACATTTATATCTACATTTTGATGAACATTTAAATCAAAATATTTTAATAATTGAAGTGTCTTACCAGTTTGGACAAAAGCTATGAAAAATAAGAGACAATTGTGTAAATTTGAAGATAGCTAGATTAATTAGTTGGCTGACGGTGGTGGTGGTGATTAAACGATTGTGATATTTAAAGTTAACTGTGTGTTTGAGGCAGAGGGAATCTTCTATCCTTTTACTGGTTTCAGTCATTGGACTGCAGCCATGCTGGGGCACTGCCTTGAATGATTTAGTCGAACAAATCGAACCCAGTGTTTATTGTTTTATTTTCTTTACCAAAGTTTGTCAATCGGTCACTTTTGTCGAACTTTAAGTTACGGCGACATAAACAAACCAACACCAGTTTCCAAGCGGTTGTGGTGGGGAAAAACATACATATATACATATTATATATAAATATAGATATATACACACGACAGGCTTCCAAGCAGTTTCCAGCTACCAAAATTCACTCGCAAGGCAGTGTACGGCGCGGGAGTATTCTAGAAGACATTTGCCCTAAGGTGCCGTGTGGTGGAACTGAACCTGAAACCACGCAAGTGTAAAGCGAGCTTCTTAAATCACACACCCATGCCTGATCAAGAAATAACATAAAAATAATGAAAAAAGACAAAATGTGTGAATTGCTGTCGGAAACGGCTTGATTTTTGTTGAAAACATTGGTGATAATCAAATATAAAATAACGTCGATGATACGAATATAATATTTTTCCTGTTATTTTTCTTCTTTTCAAAAATAAAATTCTAAATGCTTCTACGAAGAAAATATCTTTCCCTGTGTTATTTATTTCTGTATCTAATGCTTTTATCGGGGGTTCCGGTCTGCAAGCTCCTAATTGTTTTACATAATAAATTTGGTGTGGCGAAATGTTCCTGTAGTAAATCGATCGAAGCGTAACCAGTCATTCTTTCGTTAATCAAAACGTGTAACCTTTTCACTTGCTATTCGAACCCTTAGCTAGCCAGGTTCCTGTACGAAGTGATAATGATTAGCATCCATCATTATGGCTTGAACGGCTTTCATTATCGAACTATTCAAACAATAACTTCGAACTAAGCAAGAAAATGAAAAAAAAAAAAAAATTGTAAGGGAGATAACTTTAATTTTTAAACTGATGCAAATGCTGAAATTATTTCCCTTGGACCGTTTAAACAAGGGACACTACTGTAAAAGATTATTGTACTATATATGATGTTTATCTA
>NC_068994.1:7917144-7918105 GCF_001194135.2 Octopus bimaculoides
ATTTCACTCGGACGGACCAGTTTGTGGTCAACTTCAGGTGTGCTTTTCTTTACGTTTATAGATTTCTCTCAACCGCGTTTGAACTTAATCATAATTTCTAAAACGATAAATGTAATTACGTAGGGATAAAACATAATGTACAAAAATCGTACAGGTCAATGTGTATTAGTAAATATTCTTTTCTACTCTAATCACAAGGCCCGAAATTTTTGGGGAGAGAGGTCCAGTCGATTAGATCTACCCCAGTACGCAACTGGTGCTTAATTTATCGAGCCCGGAAGAATGAAAGGCAAAGTCGACCTCGGCGGAATTTGAACCCAGAACGTAACGGCAGACGAAATACCACTAAGCATTTCGCCCGGCGTGCTAACGTCTCTGCCAGCTCGCCGCCTTGTGTATTAGTAAATATTACTATCAGAATCATTAGCACTCCGGACAAAATGCTTAGCAGTATTTCTTCCGGTTCTTAACATTCTGAATTGAAATGCCGGCGACATCGACTTTGCCTTTCATCCTTTCGGAGTCGATAGAATAAATACCAGTTGAACCCGGGGTGGGGAGTGGGGTTCTATGTTATCAACAAACTCCCTCTTGATATTTCAGGTATTTTGCCTATGGGAGAAAGAAAGATTAAAAGCGGCAACTATCTGGCGGTATCATTAATGTACCGGACAAAAAGGGTAACGGCGTTTCTTCCGGCTTCGTTCTGAGTTCAGATTCCGCTAACACCGACTCTACCTTTCATCCTTTCATGATCGATTAAATAATTACTAGTCAAGTTCTAGGGTCGAACTAATCGATCAGCCTGCTTCCTTCAAAATGTAGGCCTTGTGCTTATAAGAGAAAGAATTATTCAATATTGTTTTCTAATCTTGGCACAAGGCCAGCAATTCTGGAGAGCGTGTAAATCGATTAAATTGACCCCCAGTGCTCGACTGGTACTTATTTTATCAATTCTGAA
>NC_068994.1:7918371-7921089 GCF_001194135.2 Octopus bimaculoides
CCTTGCCACAACTCTCTTGTCCAAACAGCTCTTGATATTGTCCATCCAATGCGTTCTTTGCTTGTCTTTTGATCTATTGTCCTCTGCTCTTCCTTCCATGATAATGTCTTCCAAACGTCTTCGAATATGGCCATCATAGACGGAGCTTTTGATCTTCACAATGTCCAAGAGTTGTCCCCTTTCACCTATTTGCTGTAACACCCTTTCATTTGTCCGATGACCCTTCCAATGGACTCGTAACACTCTCCTATACACTCACATTTCGAATACATGGATTATGTTCTCTTCAAATTTCTTCCGAGTTCGTTCTTCGAAACCATATTAGCCATTATAAACATTATTTTGAGACGGTAAACATCGAAATAAATTCACCGCCGAACACGAACCACGAATCTGTCGATTATTAGATTATTAGAACTACTGTAAGCAATATGTGTTTCTTTTTGTGGGATCCGGGGGGTGGGGGCAGTAAACGGAAGGGCCGCTAGTGCATTCAGGATATAACAGCGTGAAGGGGAGAAGCTTGCTTCAGCAAACAGCTGGTACTCATTTATAGCTGAGTAGACGGGAGAAATGTGTGAAATGATGCCTCTTACACATGCACACAACGCGCAACCAGAACTAGGAATTGAACGCGTAACCTTGGGATCACAAACCGAAGTCTCTAACCACTGATCCACGCGCCTTCACGTTTTTAAAATGTAAGTATTGTAACAGATGTAACGGTGCGTAGCGCAGTGATCAATGATTCTTTCCAGGTCGAGCCGTTACTTCTCCGCATTGAGAAGTCACAGCTCCAGTACGACGAGCATGTGATTAGAATTCCGCAGGAAAGAATCGCAGGACGTTCTTCAAGCTGAGCCAACTGGCAGGAGACCTAGGGTAGGCCAAAAATGAGATGGTTGGATAATATCCATCGTCTCAGTTGGTCACGTTTGGAAATCTTGGCGGAAACTGTAATGATAGTTCCTTCTGATGGGAACTTATAAAGGCGGTGTTTGAGGACTCAACCCAGACAACCCTTCCAGGAACAGTGTGCGGAGAAGATGGAGGAATGGAAAGAAAAGCACGACCTCTCTAAACATAGCAATTCCTTGACAGTTTTCTCCCCTTGTGAGCATATAACGCCCTTAAGAGAGCGCTACTATCCAGGTTAAGAACCAATAATATCTGTGTACCCGATGTCTTGTTTATGTGCAAGAAAACATTATTTCTGCGTTTATTTCTTTCAACCATAACCAGATCTTGGCGCTGATTTCTATAAAGTGAGACGTTCGGTTTGTGTCGAAGACTTTCAGTGTTTTGTAAGGTATATTCGGTTGCACCATCAACGCTTGCACACTCGACTGCATCCATAACCAGTTGCTGCACACACACTAAAATTTATCAAATATTCCATTGGCGTCTCTCGTCTGCGTCCTTCGTGTTTATGTGGTACATTCCTTCAGCTGTCTAACATAATAAAATGTCTTCTTTCTGCTTTCTCGCAAATGCTATTAATAAGTATTCGCTTTCGGCAAATACTTTCTAGAGTATTCTTGTTCTGCTTCGTTCCCTTTCGTAACCATTCGTTACATTCCGCAAGTTTTCGTTTACTGTTTTATTTTATCATTTAAGTGTTCAGATGCGTTCCATTTATTCATTTCCAGTGTTTTTTGTTGAATTTGTCCGTTAGAGACCGCATCAGATTCACCTAGATTGGTAAGATCGGTGAAGATCAGTGCTTTGCAACCTTTTTGTTCTTTTTTACTTGCGGTACACTAATATTCTTTTCAAAATTCGGTGGCACACCTGAACTAAAAATATAACTAAAAGTATTGAGGAAAAAAATTATATTCAGGTTACACTGCGGCACACCTAGCATAGTCTCGTGGCATTCCAGTGTGCCGCAGCATACCGGCTGCGGTGCACTGCTGTAGATTTAACTTTTGAAGGTTGACTGCGTCTGAAGAAATAGATAGATTAGATAGATAGATAGACAGACAATTAGATAGATAATAGATTGATAGATATCTTTTTATTATGGCCACACAGGGCTAAATACAGAAAGTGGGCAAAATACAATGTAGAGCTTTTCTTTTGGGGGGCAAAGAAAAAAAAGAAAGAAAAAAGAAGGAAGGGGGGGTAGAATTTCGATCAAAAGGGATCGTGAAAAAAAAAATGGGGAAAGCCGATCAATAGGGATCGTGTATTACAGTCAATGTAAAAGGGGGGAACAGATTAGGCTTATCCGTGGAGAGAAAAGCCTACGGAAAAGACCACTGTCACCTCAGGCTTTTTCTAAAAAAGGTACATGAAAGTAAGTACCTTTTCTCTCTTTTTCTTACAATTTTATGCTTAAACTGGTGTCGTCTTTCGTACTTACCATTCTTCCTACGTTTACCCATTTTTTAAATTGAAACATTCATTAAAAAAAAAAAAAATGGGTAAATTTCTTCACGGCAAAATGGTCGCTCGAGCTTCTGTCTCTATTTGACTATAGTTTTTTTCCTATGACGCTATCAGAGAACATGAGGCATGAACCACCGTCTTCATATTACCGTCTTTATATTTGTGTAACATTTCTGCTTCGAAGCTGTATTCAGAAGCGTCAGAAGCTACAACAATCTCCGCTGCAGGATCGAAATGAGCCAGCGTCAAATCCGACATCAATATTTTTCTAATATCGTCAAACGCCTTTTGACAATTATTTGCCAGCCGTGATTTTGTTCGGGGGCT
>NC_068994.1:7922051-7923524 GCF_001194135.2 Octopus bimaculoides
CTCTCTCTCTCCTCCCCTCTCTCTATCTCTCTTTCTCTCTATACTCCCCTCTCGCTCACTTTCTCCCGCTTCTCTCTCCATTTATGTATATTGTGTGTGTGTGTTTTTGTGTCTGTATGTGTGTATGTGTGTGTGTGTGTGTGTGTGTGTATGTTCACACACACACACATATATGCATATATATGTCCATATATACGAACATACGTATACATATACATATATACATAAATTCATATACACACACGCGCATACATACATACATACTTATATACAAACACACATACACACATATATATACGCATTTATATGTAGAAAACATTCTCACATATAACTACAAATAAGATGCGAACACATCTCCAAAACACACACGCACACATAGACACACACGCACACATAGACACACACACACACACACACACACACACACACACACACACAACCTATATAGGTGCACAACCGAGCGTTGATTGTGCAGCTAGAATCTCCATCTAACATCAAACTCTGCTAAACACATCCGCGTACGCACATACACATGCACATAGCACCACTTAACGCACACTACACACACACACACACACTACACACACACACACACACACACACACACGCATACATACTCCTTCCTTCTCTCTCTTTGTCTCTCTTTCTCTATCTCCCCTCCTTAAATCCAATAAAACTCAAATTCTGGAAGATTAAATTAGACACATAAATATTTGTCTAATTTGATAGAAATACACGTACACATTTTTGTTTGGATACACTTTTACATGGTTGCCTATCTATCTATCTATCTATCTATCTATCTATCTATCTATCTATCTATCTATCTATCTATCTATCTATCTATCTATCTGTCTGTCTGTCTGTTTTTCTATCCATCCATCCATTCATCCATCCATCCATCCATCCATCCGTCGTCTGCCTTTCTGTCTGTCGTCTGTTTTCTATCTACCTATCTGTCTGTCTGTCTGTCTGTTTTTCTATCCATCCATCCATTCATCAATCCATCCATCCATCCATCGTCTGCCTTTCTGTCTGTCGTCTGTTTTCTATCTATCTATCTGTTTGTATGCCTGCCTCCTGTCTCTGTGTTTGTCTGTCTGTCTGTTTGTTTGTCTGCTGTCTGTCTCTCTACCTACGTCTTTTCTGACCTATGTACTTAACGCCTATCTATCTATCTATCTCCCGTCGAGACCAGTTTTCAGAGACCGGATTAGCACGTTAGTAAAGAGGGCTTTGACAGGAGCCATCATCAATAACAAATGGTGGTTTGCCCTCAAGAGAGCAATAAAAGCAGAAGCGGTTAGGTATAGCAAAGCACTAGCCATAGACAGAAACAGAGTAGAGGGTGAACTAGTTAAGAAGCTAGAAGAGGCAATTAGAAGTGGCATCGCATCCGACGTTTTGGCGGCGAGGTTGGCCCTTGACCAACACTTCAACGCCAAACACGAAGGGTGCGTTGTCAGGGCTAGG
>NC_068994.1:7926763-7928558 GCF_001194135.2 Octopus bimaculoides
TATATATATATATATATATATATATATATATATATATGTGTACATGTATACATTTATGTCACTATCTATCTATCTATCTATCTATTTGCCTATCTGAAAGGTTCATCCGTCGCAGGGTTATCCATTTACAGCTGAGTGGACTGGGGTAATGTGAAATGAAGTGTCTTGCTCAAGAACACAATGCGCCGCCCGGTCTGGGAATTGAACCTACGATCTAACGATCGTGCGTACAACACCCTAACCACTAGGTTATGCTCCTTCACGTGCTTGTACGCGCGCGCGCACACACACGCATGTATCTATATATATATATGTGCATATAATCAGTCGTTCTTCATTGGTACTGCATTACTTCGACCCCAGAAGAATGAAAAATAAATTCATCCAAGGTATGATTTGATCCCAGAATCTAAGAGATAACTACATACGGTAATTCGATCAGCTTTTGGATTAATTAATTAATTATTTCGAGCGTAGACCCAAGGTCACTTATATTCGTGGGAAGGACGGTTTTAGACAAATATATCGATGATCCCCCTCCACCCCTAGTATTGACTGATGCATTATTATAGCGACCCCGAAAGAATGAAATGCAAGATCGGCCCCGATGGGATTTGAACTCACACTACTTTTTAAGTACGTTATTGTTACCGCTAACACATTTTAAATATCAGCTTTCTTGTATTGAATTGGAACAGAAGCACAACACGATATATCGAACAATTAGTAACCCGTGAATATACCACGAAAAAGTACACATACACACCAAATATGTATTCAGTAACTATATACTTTAAAGAAAAATTTTCAAAATTCCCTGATGACCGCGAAGCTTGAAACGTAATGTAGGCTCATAAGAGAACATAGAATAAAATATTGAAAAACAAAAAAGCAAAAGCAAAACACTACTGGTTTTATAAAGCAATTGTTAACCTGAATGCTGTGAAATACTTTTTAAACTCATTGTGAAATCTAATCGTAACAACGATGATAAATTAATAGCTGTAGGTAGCGGGCAGCTAAATACTTCAAGAAATAATTGGATCAGATTTTTAATAGTTAAGCATCTGAAACTATAGTAATAAACTAAAATAAACACAGAAGTAGTTACCGTATGTATGTTCCTACTTACAAGGCCACCCATTAATTAAACAGGTTCCTCTTTCTCCTTTCTCATTTCCGTAATCCAGCGGTTCTCAACCGTTATTTACTCGTGGTTCTCTTGGATTTCTATCTTACCCGAATGCTCCCTCATAGCCACTAGATGGTTAATGAACCCTACTATATAAGTGCAGGCGTGGTAAGAAGTTTGCTTCCCAACCACATGGTTCCAGGTTCAGGTGAGCTGACAGAAAACGTTAGCACGCC
Organism: Octopus bimaculoides; assembly: GCF_001194135.2. Classification (NCBI taxonomy): domain Eukaryota; kingdom Metazoa; phylum Mollusca; class Cephalopoda; order Octopoda; family Octopodidae; genus Octopus; species Octopus bimaculoides. Next base: position 7,928,132 of record NC_068994.1, read on the forward strand.
GGGCGAAATGCTTAGCGGTTTTTCGTCTGCTGTTACGTTCTGAGTTCAAATTCCGCCGAGGTCGACTTTGCCTTTCATCCTTTCGGGGTCGATAAATTAAGTACCAGTTGCGCACTGGAGTCAATGTAATCGACTTAATCCCTTTGTCTGTCCTTGTTCGTTCCCTCTATGTTTAGCCCCTTGTGGGTAATAAAGAAATAACATGGTTCCGGGTTCAGTCCCACTGCGTGGCACCTTGGGAAAGTGTCTTGTACGATAGCCTCGGGCTGACCGAAGCCTTGTGATTGGATTTAGTTGACGGAAACTAAAAGAAGTCCGTCGAATATAAGACACACACCCGCATTCTATACTTATATACACACACATACATATACACACACATACATACATACATACATACATACATACATACATAGCACCGCCGCAT
>NC_068994.1:7928568-7929221 GCF_001194135.2 Octopus bimaculoides
ATAGGCATGTCCATGTATATATGCATATATGTATGTGTGTATGTGTGTGTATGTATGTAAGCTTGCGTCTATGTATGTACATAGTGAACAGGAATACTTCAACACGGGTTGGAATAAATAAAGATATAAGTTAACCTTCCTAGACAGTGTTTATAGTAAACATTATTTTTTCTTTCTTGTACTTTTCGCAGCGAGTCTAAGAATGTGTTTACTAAAACCACATGCTCCTAAGTCCGACTTGCACACACACACACACACACACACACACACACACACACACACACACACAGACGCATAAACTCATACATCCACTTGCATAAACGACAATGTATGTTACATATAGAGGCTGTTCAAAAAGTCTCTCCGCAGTAAATATTTTATTGCAAAATGAATGTTTCTAAGACTGCAAAATAATATTATTAGACTTCAGAAGACTACAAAATAATATATTAGACTTCAGAAGACTTAAAAAAAACTTTAAAAGAGGTTTTGAAAGTGTCGTCCTTCATTTTCAATACAGAAGTTGACTCTTCTACACTACACATGATTTGAAATACAACTTGGAGAGTCTGAGCATTGGAGAGTCTGAGCCTTGGAGAGTGAGAATGAAAAGATATTCACTGCGGAGAGACGTTTTGAACACCCAATATATA
>NC_068994.1:7929547-7930548 GCF_001194135.2 Octopus bimaculoides
AAATATCAACACAGAAACACTCGTTTATACACATATACAGACGTGTCGGTCTATCAGTTTATCTATTTGTCTATCTGTTTGTCTCTCTGTCTACGTTTTTACTGACCTATATACGTAACGTCTATCTATCTATCTATCTATCTATCTATCCTTATAACGGGTTTCCACGCAGTTTCCGTCCACCAAATTCACTGACAAGGTATTGGACAGCCCGAAGCAATAATAGAAGCCAACTTGCTCAAGGTGCATCGCAGTAGGACCGAACTCAGAACCATGTGGTTGCGAAACAAACTTCTGGACCACACAACCATTGGACTGCGGCCATGCTGGATCACCACTTTTAAGGCTTTTAGTCGAACCAATTGTTTTAAAGTCTGGTATTTATTCTATCGGTTTCTTTTGTCGAACCGTTATTTACATATTAATTGCATCATCTCTCATGTAGAGAAGAAAGTCAATCTCTCTCTCTTTCACTCACTCTTTCCCCCCCATCTCTCTCTCCATGTTTTTCTTGTGATTCAATAAGACATGTTAAGTCATTCTTCTAACCCCGTTCCGCCTTTTTGTTCGCTTTTAAAACTCTTTTTTGTTTAACGAAAAAAGAAAAGAAATAAACCAATTCCTTTGTCTTCATTCTTTTTCTTTCCTGTCTTCAATTTAATCTCATAACTTGTTCTTCTCGTTGCTCTTCTCCACCTCCTCCACCTCCTCTTCCTCCTCCTCCTCTTCTTCTTCCCTCCTGTCAATCCCCTCTTCTTTACTCACCTCTCATTGATTTTGCTGTTATTGTTCTTTTTCTTCTTCGTCTTCTTCTCCTGCTCTTTTCCTCTTGTTTCTCATATTCCTTTTCCTTCCTTTTCTTCGTTGTAACCCTTCTTCTTCTTCTTCTTCTTCTTCTTCTTCTCTTTTCCTCTTGCATCACATATTCCTTTTACTTCCTTTTCTTCTTCTTCTTCTTCTTCTTCTTCTTCTTCTTCTTCTTCTTCTTCTTCTTCTATTTT
>NC_068994.1:7931907-7933762 GCF_001194135.2 Octopus bimaculoides
ATATATATATATATATATATATATATATATATATATATAGAGAGAGAGAGAGAGAGAGAGAGAGAGAAAGAGAAGGGGGAAGTGCGTGATTAAGTGTTTAGGGCGTTTTACTTACGAACGCAGCATAGTGGCTTCGATTCCCTGACCGGAGATGTGTTGTATCCCCAACGACTGAAACATGCAAAAGATAACATGCATTTAACCGAAGTATTGACAATACGTGGTTGGATACTTGAAACGAAAGAGGTCACAGATGTGTGATGAAAGATTTCCGGACAATGGACATTGAATTAGAATAAGAACAGTAATAAACGAGTGAAGAACGAATAAATAGTGCGTGTGTTTATTTGGCAAAAACTAAAACATAACCATCCCAATATATATATATATATATATACACGCACAAATATGAAACGAATGCATATTGACAATGAATGAGATATATGCATAAATGTGAAAATACAGGACAATTAAATCGCAACGATGATAGAAATGGAAGAAAAAAGATTAATTTCTTGTTTAATTGCAGTCTTTGCAGTTTCGATTTTAAGCATTTGGGGGAGCATAAATTACGAAAAAAATATTTCGAAGACTGCCTACAAAAACAAAGAATTTCTGAATACTCATTTAATCTATTCACTTTTTAAAATAAAATCAATACTAAAAATGCAAATCTTACGGAAAACTATCATATATGCAAGGAATAACTTGACTCAGGATCGATCATTAGATTTTTTAAAACAACTCTTTCTGTTTCTTTCAAAATCAGGATGAGAAGCATGTGTTAGGGTTATAGCAGGTTTGCTTTAACTATGAATATGTTGATAAAAACGTATTTTAAAACAATCTGCGGTCAGACATAGATAAGTCCATTGGCGGCCGCAGTCTTATTGTTAAGAAAAGTAATTATTAGGGTTAATACAATTACAACAAGTATGTCCTTTAGATTTTTAGAATATATGTGTGTGTGTGTGTGTCTGTGTTTGTGCGTGTGAGCATATGTATGTGTGTATATATATATATATATATATATATATATATATATATATATATATATATATATATATATATATATATATATCCGTGTATGTGTATTCATGTACACGCTACTCACTCACATCTCTATGTACGTAAACGATTATGTAATTTCATATACGTATACATATATCTTATATATGTATATTCATATATATATGTGTGTGTATGTGTGTGTGTTTGTATGAACCCTCTCTTGCTTTGTCAGGCTTTCATACACACCTCACCTCTCCCCGACCCTCTTTCTTCCTTCAATTATGTATGTTATTTCTTCTTCTACGAATGTTGTTCTTATTATCATTACCTTTATTATTATTATTATTATTATTATTATCATTATTATTATTATTATTATTATTATTATTATTATTATTATTATTATTATTATTATTATTATTATCAGTTATTATGATGATGAATTTGATGATGATGATAATTAATATCATTATTATTGCTTTTTCTAGCAATTTTTTTTTTTACATATGTACTATTATTGTCCGAATGTTATGTAAACTATGATATTTCTGATTGCACACTCATGACCACACGCTTACAAAAATACACGTGTGTATGTGTATGTATATATATATATATGCACGTGTGTGTATGAATGTGCTTGTGTATGTGTGTATATGTAGGTATGTTTATGTACAGTAAGACACATACAGACACAGACGTAAATGTATACACTCATTCATACGAGCACATAAGAAAATACAGACACTCACGCTCTCAGCAGGTCGGAATATTTCGGTATGTATGAAAAGGTAATCATTGCCGAGATACTCTCTCTCTCTCTCTCTCTCTCTCTCTCTCTCTC
>NC_068994.1:7934212-7938558 GCF_001194135.2 Octopus bimaculoides
ATTAACAGTAACTGCACGATAAAGTGTAGTATATTGCCACTTAAGTGTGGCTGACCCCTAGGGGTGGAGGTTACTGTTGCTTTTAGCCCCAGGAGGACATCTCCTCCAGCTGGCTTATCGACACACGACTGTGTCCTGTTTGCCAAGGGAAGTTATCCCTCTCACCATGATCTGTAGCACGAACGGATCCGGATTTCAGGGTTATTTCCCTTCGTCAAAGTAGATGTAAGATTGCCAGGATTTTGTCTCTCTCACCAGGGTCAGCGGCTATCGAACGCCGACGAAGGGAAATAACCCTGAAATCCGGATCCGTTCGTGCTACAGATCATGGTGAGAGGGATAACTTCCCTTGGCAAACAGGACACAGTCGTGTGTCGATAAGCCAGCTGGAGGAGATGTCCTCCTGGGGCTAAAAGCAACAGTAACATCCACCCCTAGGGGTCAGCCACACTTAAGTGGCAATATACTACACTTTATATATATATATATATATGTGTGTGTATACACATACATATATATACACTTACATATATATACAGATATACATACATGTATACACACATATATATACATACATACATATATATGGATATATACATACATACGTATACACACACATACACACACACACATATATATATAAAGGATAAAATTATTATTATAAAATAATAACAATAATATCAGTGATTAACATGCTTTATTAATTTAATATAAATCTCACTGGCGATGGCTGAGCATTGACTGCAGGGCCTGAGATCGATCAATATGAGATCATCTGTCTATTACTTGTCAATTTTATTTACAAAAATACGCTAATTTTCTATTTCTGCTTTCACCTCTGGATATGAGTAATATAAGTGGTCTAGAGTTGTTTTGACTTCTATTTCTAGCATGTTGGTATTTTCCCCAGTACTCTTCATTATACTTGTTCATATTTATATATGATTGTAGACTTTTATATATATATATATATATATATATATATACACGATAAATAATGTATAGATATATGCATATATACATACAAATATGTACATACCTACATATATATGTATATATACGTGCATATGTGAGTACAGGACATCAAAAATCGTAGACACAATGAGAAACGAGAACAAAAAGCATAGAAAACGAACTTTTTTCGAACAAGGAAACAAAAAACAAACAGAGAATATAAAAGTAAATATAGGATAAAATCTATATAAGAATTTATCAAGTAGTCAACGTGAAAACCTTATAAAGGAAATATTTATAATTATTCCCTTTATATACATTTGCGGTTGAATCTGTTTCTAAGGGATAGCTTCCAAGTTGTAATCCCTCGCTATCGGTACACTGTACATCTATTATGGTAGTTTTGACTTTAAGTATCCTTCATAGCGTGAGGCATTTACGTGTAGCAATGCCCTTATAATAATAATAATAATAATAATAATAATAATAATAAAAATAGAAATTAGCAAAATGTGGAACCTGAAGACTAAAACAATACCTATTGTCATAGGTGCCCTGGGAATGACAGCGAAACGGGCTGATTACTACCTAGCTCAGATACCAGGAAACCCCAAAATGGCTGAAGTTCAAAAGATAGTGCTCATGGGAACTTCCCATATCCTACGTAAAATACTGTCTATGTGATCTCAAATTTTAAAACAAACAGATAATTTTCTTATGGTTTCTTAAACATTCTCTAGAACAACACTATATACAAATCCAAATATATGGTACACTAGGCATAACACCTACATGAACTTCTAACTTGTTGTCTCTTGAGGTCTCTGGGTGAGACTTGGGTCCAACTTGTATAAATGCAAAGCAAAAGTCAAACATAAGATAATAATAATAATATATATACACACATAAATAAACACACACACACATATATCCCCACATCAGCCTTCTTCTACTTCATCTATCTATCTATCTATATATATATCTATCTATGTTTTTGCATTGGACGTGCTTGTAGATGTGCGCATCCGTGCGCGTTTGTATGTGTATGTGTGTACCTGTTTGTGTGTCTATATGTCACATACATAACAAGGAATGAAGTAATTTGCATTCATGGCTGTTTTTGTTATACAGGTAAGGTCCCTGGAAAGGCAAAAAAAAAAATCTATTTCTTTCTTGTCTTCTTTCTTTCTTTCTTCTCTGTTCCTTTGTATCGTCTGCTCAACTCAGCTCAGACAAAATGGCGCCTGGATACCATGTAAGATTTTTACAATGATCTCCACGTATTAAAACCGGCGTTTGCCCGTTTGTCGAGCAATTAGTTTTCCTCTGCGTGAAGAGAGAAAGAAGACAAAACGTACATAAGGAAAAGAACAAATAAAACGCCTAAGACAAAATCAGAAACAAAACGAAAAAGCGGAAAAAGCAAAAATAAAGAAAGCAACAATGAGTAATAATAAAAACATAAAGAAATGAAACGAAACGAAACAACAAATAAATAAATGCAACAGAGACTGGTAAAAATATTGTATTATAGAATAGAATAGAAACAAGAACACAAAAAGAGAAACGAAACGAAACACATAAATAAGTAAAAAAATATAGTTGGATAAAAAAGAAAAAAATATCTTAAAAAACCCAAAGCCATAACTAACCGAAAATAAGTAAATAATACCAAGGGAATAAAGTAAAAATAAAAATAAAATAGAACAAAACAGAATAAAATAAATTAAAACGGAAAGAGAACCGAAGACTAGATAAGAAAAGGAAGGATCTAAGAAATGTCTGGATGTGTGTGTGTATGTGTATCGGTATATATGTATGTGCTTATGTACGTGTGTACGTCCGTCGGCTGTCTGCTTGTGTATGTATGTATGTATGCATGTATGCATGCATGTATATATGTATGTATGTATGTATGTATGTATGTATGTATGTATGTGTGTGTGTATGTAAGCTTATATACATGAATATTTGTATGTATACATACAGACAAATATATGTAAAATATAAAAATATATGCATGTTTGTGCATCTATCTATCTATCTATCTATCTATCTATCTATCTATCTATCTATCTATTTATCTACCTACCTACCTACCTATCTATCAATCTACCTATCTCTCTCTCTCTCTCTCTCTATCTATCTATCTATCTATCTATCTATCTATCTATCTATCTATCTATCTATATGGCTATCTGTCTATTTTTGTCTATACGTATGCATGTGCATGTTCGTCTTGGTCTTTTTCCCCCCTACAAAGACCGGTAAAAATTTTGAAGAACTCATCTCCTGCCCTGGAATTCGGATAAGAATTACATGTGGAACTTTAGGGGTGTCTTGCATATTTTTACCGAATCTTTTTACAAAGTGAAAATTTCCAAGTATACATAAGATAGTTTCTTTGCTTTGCTAGAAAATCCCGTAATTTTTCTGAGGTTATTCCTGAATAATTTACACAACAGTACATATATATAAATTCAGTCCCAACAAAAGGGTCTGAGATGAAATCCCTTACCAGGCAACAAAATACACCCCCGTAATATTTCAAAATTTTATTTGTAACAAACCAGTCTACCAGTTAAATCTATCTATTTAAGTAAAACAGATGCGGCCCATATGACGAGTCACCGCACATTTCCCGTCTACCTATTTTCATTCATAAGATATTAGTCAACAGTAAGTTCTCTTAGAAGGCACATGCCAAGGTCTGCACAGTGGGACCCAACCCGGAACCGCGTGACTGCGATGCGAACTCATTAACCACACGACCATCCCTGCGTCTGTATATTTATATCCAAGAATCTGTTGAGAGAGTTGGCTCAAACTGTTTCTGTCTATCCGACGTCATACAACACCTAACTGTTAGCTATCGTTATGCTACGTGAGAAGACTCTCGCCGAGGCGTCCTGCATAGTTGGACCCAATTCGCCGTGATGTGACAGAGAAGCGAACTTTTTAACCACGGAATCATGCCCGTGCTCGAATATTTATATACACGAATCTTTTGAAGAATTAGGTTAAGCGTTGTTTTGTAACCAAGAAGGAATGTTACGAGTTTAATACTATAAAAGAGAAAAAGGATAGAAAGAATCCGAGCAAACCGGTGATGATCTGCTTCAAGTAATAATGATAATAATAGTAATAATAATGATAATAATAATAATAACCCTTTCTACTATAGGAACAAGGCCTAAAATTGTGGGGAGAGGGCTAGTCGATTACATCGACCCCAGTGTTCAACTAGTACTTATTTTAAAGACCCCGAAAGGAATTTGAACTTAGAACGTACTGACGGGCGAAATAGCGTTAAGCATTTCCTCCAGCGTGCCCACGATAATGATTTCAAATTTTGACACAGAACCAGTAATTTTTTTGGGGGTGGGTGGGGG
>NC_068994.1:7938587-7942179 GCF_001194135.2 Octopus bimaculoides
CTGGTACTTATTTTATCGACCACGAAAGGATGAAAGGCAAAGTTGACCTTAGTGGAGTTTGCCCGGCGTGCTAACGATTCTGTCATCTCGCTTCGAATAATGATAATAATAATAATAATAATAACAGTAAGGACTGCTTGACCACCGATGCTGGTTTGTTCATGTCGCCCGACTTAGCGATTCGACTAAGCGACCGATAGAATAAGTACCAGACTTAAAAAGAAAAAAAAATGAACAAAAACAAATACTGGAGTCGATATCTTCGACAAAAACCCCCCTTCAATGCAGTGCTCCAGCACGGTCGCAGTCCAATGGCTGAAGCAAGTAATAGAATTAAATGCAAGCGACAAACAGCATTTGTGGATATTGGGTTAAAAAAATATATACCAAGGGAGATAATTTGTTGCAAGTAAAGATAAGTAGAGACACCGACGGAAACCGCTTCACGAGTATTGGTGTGTTGGGAAAACATGCAACGTAGGAGATAGACTGTGGCAACTGGGAGACCATAGCATCTGACTGCTGAGCAAGTAGATCCATTTCTCTTAGTGACACCCAGCAACTGGTCTGAACTGAAGTATCTCATATTTTGCCAAGAGAATCCGACGTAGTCAAAAGAACAGATGGTTGTGATACACAGCAAATATATATGACTTAGCTTTGCTTTCAGTGCAAAATTATGTTTCTTAAGAATTAGATTAATTAGTTGCCAAAACAAACAGAAATAACTGAGGTAAATTAGTATTAACGTATTTTCTTTTACTGTTTACGTTTACTTTTTGTTTTAACTTTCTTGACTGCGGCCATGTTGGAACGACACCTTTGGGTATGATTGTTTTTTTTTTTTATCTTTTCACGCTCACTTCGCGACTTTCTCTTCGGAATCGTTTCTGGTTTTCGGGAAGTAGCAAGAGGGACAAAACTGCTCTTCTTTGTGTTTCCTGTCGTAATGTAAGTTCATTTAGTACTTTAGATAAAAATCGAAATCAAATAATGCGGAAAAGAGACTTATTACTATTTTTATCACACATGGAGATACATGGCGTATTTTATAAATATGCATAGTTAAAATATGGTAGAAGCATGAAACTATTGGTAGCTCTTTCGGTTGTGTATTTCAATTGATATTTATCTCTCACAAGACGGAATACTTTTTTTGTTGATTCTACCTATATTGAATCTCTCTCTCTCTATATATATATATATTTCTTCTCATGAATTATTACGAGGCAAGCTATCTCTGTAACCCTGAGTAGTTGGTGGATGCCTCTGACGAGAAACAAGACCATACTGTTAAATTTCGAAATCACGTGATAAGGCTTTGTCCAACTATTTCTTTTTGTGAGTTTATTTCACAAAGGAAAGATCGTTTAGCTTGCTGTGCCCGCTTCCCGTAAATATAACGAGGTTAGTGTTTTTTTGTGGCTTTTAGAGTTAAATTTTGACTCTCATTTTTAGCAGACGCTCAGGGAAGGAAAGAAAGATGATTTAACGTTTCGAGCAGACGCTCTTGTTCGGAAACAGAGGAAAGTCCAATAGAAGGGAAGACAGTGGACGATAATCGCCGCGTGTGTGTGTGAAGGCACATGGCTCAGTGGTTAGAGCGTCGGGCTCGCAGTCATGAGTGAGTTCGATTCTCGGACCGGGCTGTATGTTGTGTTCTCGAGCAAAACATTTCACGTTGTTCTACTTCACTCTTCTGCCGAAACTAGTTGCGACGTTACTGGTATCAAGCTGCATCGGCTTCTGCCTTTCCCTTGGATAAATAACATCAGTGGCGTGGAGAGTAGAGGCTGATATGCACGGGCGACTGCTGGTCTTCCATAAATAACGTTGCTCGGACTTGTGCCTCGGAGTTATCCATTTCACATCTTCCACTCATCTATCTTTTAAAATATATATTTGAGGCCAGATAGACGTTTTTCCGGCTTCAACGCCCGTTATCAGTAGTATTCGAAAACATGGATGGGAGCTTTGTTGAATTGGAGAATCATTGACATCAACTCTTTAAACGTTGGCTGTTACACAATCTGTTTAGCTGCAGCTACTTTGTCGGAAAAAAATGTCCAGTGATCTTTTGCGCATCCTTGTCCCAATACGCACGAAAACTCAAAGACCAATGACCGGAACACTAGCCTGGAGCAGTGAGCATCGTCGATAAAGCATCACCATACTTCAATAAATTACAAAACTGCAGGTTATACAGTTAAGTGAAAATTTCTATATATTAAAACCGCCAGCGATATAATTCAATGGGCGATCAGAGATATTGTCTATTTGCTGTCATCGGAATAAATTCTTTTTGAACAGCTTCCACATACCTGAAAATCCAAGGCCTAAAGATCCAGACACACAACCGTTTCATCTAACACTCGTCATAGAGAAGTTAGCCATTGACGCCTACAAGTTTGGCCTGTAGCTCTGTCAGAAACACTTCTGACAGGCCTCATATTTGATTAACGTGACGCCCGTTGGTCAATACAAGTTACCCGAGTTAGTGCGATGCAGACATGTGTTCAACCGCATGACCGCCATTCTTGGAAAAACTGAATAGCAATGGAATAAATTATCAACTTCTTCCTCATAAATGAATAAATATGAACACCATACCATATACAGGATGTTTCCTTCTTTCGTTTGTGTATGTATGTATGTATCTGTTTGTTTGTCTGTCTGTTTGCCTGTCTACCTGCCTGCCCGACTATCTATCTATCTATCTATCTATCTATCTATCTATCTATCTATCTATCTATCTATCTATCTATCTATCTATCTATCTATCTACGAACCAAATACCCCCGTTCGTTTGATAAGCCCACATAGAGTGAAAAGCATGGCTATATGCAATGATTCATGCATTTTTGGATTACTACACGCATAAATACAAGCACATAATGCATACACACATATGCACACACACATACGTATGCAACACAAATATACATACAAACTTATATATATATGCAAATTTATATATATATATATTTATATATAGACATAAGTACATGTAAGTATGCAAACACACGTATATGCATGTATACGCATACATAAATATGAATTACAAGCATATTTGCTTACGACACTTACAGACATACATACATACAAACATACATACAAACATACATACATACATGAACCCTACTGTACATACATAACGCGCATAGACCTAGTCACACGTAGCGAACAAACCAAACGGTGGGTCGAAAAAGAGTTGGTAAGAAGAGGGGTAGACGGACAAAATGGAGAAGAAAAGGGAAGAAGAACGAAGCAAAATGAAAGCGTATTATGGAATTAATTGTTTTAAAAGATGCCCAGTGAGTTCAATAATGCTCTCATTCCCCGACGCAGCTCTTCCAGTCTCCCTCTTTTTCTCCACAAGCTTCCCAGCATGCCTCATAAAGCAAAGAAAATCCGTTGTTTGTTCTACAAGCTGTATTACTATATCGGATGCCAGCCATTATAAACCCAGCCTCATCTTCAACCTGAAATGGTCCGGAGGCATGGTCCCTCTCTGTCTGCTCCCTTTTGTTTATATAAGAAATCAATGTATTCGTGCTATATATATATATATATATATATATATATATATATA
>NC_068994.1:7945232-7947740 GCF_001194135.2 Octopus bimaculoides
ATATATATATATATACATTTTCACATATGCCTATATAACATTACATACATATATATAGACAAAAAACAAGCAAAATATAAAACAAAATAAGCATACACAAACATACACACACACTCACACACACTCACACGTTAAAGGACAAGCATCAACAACGTCCATTAAACATACGCGTGTTTGGAACACAGACAACATATGTATACAATCTATTTATCTTGTAATGTATTTACTGTGCCATATGTATGTATGTATGTATGTATGTATGTATGTATGTATGTATGCATGTAGGCAGTTATGTATGTATGTATGTATGTATGTATATGTGTACGTATTTATATATATGTGTACGTATTTACTGTGGCGTATGTATGTACGTATGAATGCATGTATGTATACATGTATGTAAGTACGATTGTACGTACGTAAGTATGCAATCATATATGTATGTTTACATCTCTCTCTCTCTCTCTCTCTCTCTCTCTATCTATCTATATCTGTATGTAAGTATCTATGTGTGTTTGTCTTTGACTGTATGTGTGTATGCATGTATGTATATGTATATACGTACGTATATGATTATGTATATTAATGCTTGCTTTTACATGGAACTTTGATTAAACTGAAGGACTCTACTTTACTGTAGAGTACATTTTTATTATTCTTTAATAAGAATAGTGTCGATAGTGACTTCGATGTTTCGGTATGCTTATGCTTTAGTTTTACATACAATTATTTATAGCACTATGTGTGCTTCGAGCCCGAGGCTATAGTAGAAGACACTTGCCCAAGGTGCCATGCAGTGGGACTGAACCCATGTGGTTGGTTAGCAAGTACTTACCACACAGTCACTCCTGTGCCTATATATATATATATATATATATATATATATATATATATGTGTGTGTGTGTGTGTGTGTGTGTGTCTGTGTGTGCGCGTGCGTATGCATGTGTGTGTGTGTGTATATGCATATATATGTTTGTATATATGGCCGGAGACACATAACCTCTCTACAGCTGAAGGGAGGAAAACGTTACCGTCAGTTAATTTTGTAAGCAAAAAAACAAAAAAACAAAAAAACAATTCCGAAACAAAGCTCTGCTGGTGAAGACTTATGCGAGTCAGAGTTATAACCTTTAGACCAATATCGGTTATATCTCCAACAGGCCCCGAAAAAAATATAAACATATGTAATTAAGAACACTTGAATATACTATATTCCATGTGAAGCGTTTAATAATAATGTCACTAATTGTTTCTAAGATCGGCATAAGGCTAGAAGTTCATGTGAGGAGAACTACGATTAAATCGATCCCAGTATTTCTCCTTAACTGGTACTTTATTTTATCGGACTCGGTGGGTTGAAAATCAAAGCCGACAACATTGGAATTTAGAACTGTGCTTTCGTTCCGTCCTCTATTTTAAAAGTGATATACAATTCCAAATGCTGTCTTTCTTCACAATTGATATTTTACTTAGAATATCTATAAGCGTTGTCTAGAATTCTTGCATAGACGGGTCAAGAGAGCTTGCAGTGTTCTTGGCAAGGTAGCAGTAGGCTATTGGTTTCCCCTCAGGGGGTTCTGTGAATTATTGCGTCATTCTAATAAACAAAATGTTGCATGCTTTCGATCTTTCAGCAAAATGTTCTACATAGAGAGTATATTGTTTGATAAAAAGCTTGCAAATGACATTCTGTCGCTGTTCATGTTTACGTCCAAAGTGTAACATGTAGCATATAAATGTTGTTGTTTTTGACAAGAATCCTACATGGGGTAGTTAAACATCTGAATTTTCTTTTAGTTTATGTTGACTATAAATATTTTGCTTTGAAATTAATATACTATTCCATGTTTTCTGTATAATTTCGGACATTTTTCATTTTGTTGGTATTGCGTTAAATATTCCTGGCCATTAAATTTTATCAGCGATGTGAAAAAAGAAAAGAAAATAAAGACATTTTTTGTTGTCAATCCAAGAATTTGAACAGTAAAAAGCTATCCTTTTTCTTTGGAGCGAGTTATTATTCAGTGTATGCACATAATAATAATAATAATAGTAATAATAATAATAATAATAATAATAATAATAATAATAATGATGATGGTGATGATGATGATGATGATGATGATGATAACAATGATGATGACGACGACTACGACTATGATGACGACGAAAACACCACCTCCACCGCCAATAATAATAATAATAATAATAATAATAATAATAATAATAATAATAATAATAATAATAATAATAACAATAATAACACCAATTTGTAATTTTGGCGCAACGCCAGAAATGTGACCTAAGCGGGAATTGATCGCAGAATATAAACAGACACCAGTAAATGCCATATTTTCTTATATTTATGATATTCCAGTAGTCCAAGGTAAATAATAATAATATTTACTGTGTGAAAAAAATCCCGAACACACACAAGGACAAACATATATAAACAAATATATATATATATATATATATATATATATATGTATGTATGTATATATATA
>NC_068994.1:7948299-7949049 GCF_001194135.2 Octopus bimaculoides
ATATATATATATATATATATATATATATATATATATACATATATATGTATGTATATATATGTTTGTGTGTATATATATATATATATAGAGAGAGAGACAGATTGATAGATATATACATGTATATATGCATGTATGTATTTATAGGTACATAAGTCCGCTTGGGCGCACACAAATGCAAACACACAAATGCTCACACGCTTATACGCATGCGTGTAGACATTCATACACACGTGTACACACAAGGCCGGTTTGGAACAAGATTGCGTTGAGGATGTAAACAAGAATATTTTTACATCTGTAAAGATAATATTTTACCCGCACACACGGGCGACCACACCAACACACACACATACACACACACACACACACACACACATATACTCATACACATATACACACACAGGAGTACACAGGCACATACGCACACATACATATGTATATAGTTGTATATACATTCACACACGCCCGCGCGCGCACACATACACGCACACGTACACTCACACACTCTCATAAGTGCACTCGCACACATATACACGTTCATACACACACGCTCACACATACACAAGTACACACATGCCACAGACACTCTTACACACACACGCACACATGCACATACACACACACTCTCGCATGCACCCGCATACACATGCTCACACGCACTTACACGAACAAACACTCAAACATACACACACACTCACACACATACATGTACCCATAAACTTTCACACACACGCACACACATACACTCAC
>NC_068994.1:7949813-7950339 GCF_001194135.2 Octopus bimaculoides
CCCCAGTACTTAATTTTTAATGCCTGGTACTTATTCTATCGGTCTGTTTTGCCGAACCACTCTTTTACGAGGGCGCAAACACACCAACACCGGCTGTCAAGCGGTGTGTGGTGAGGACAAACACAGACACAGGGACTCTCCCTCCCTGTCTCCCAGACAGACACTCACAGACAGACAGACAGACACACACACACACACACACACACACACACACACATTCGACTAGCTTCACTGTTTCTGTCTGCGAAATTCACTCACAAGGCATTGGTTGGCCCGGGGCTATAGTAGAAGACTTTGCCCAAAGTGCCATACGGTGGGACTGAACTCGGAACCACACGCTTGCAAAGTGACCTTATTGATCGTGAGCTGGACACTATAACCACGTGACTCCGCGCCTTCACAGACATGCGCATAAGGCATCTTAGATGTGAATGGTATTATTAAAAGACTGTTTCAGATATTTGAGCAGGATTTCAATGTAAGTCCTACTTGAGTTTGATACTCCGAAGGCACCCCCCATCCCTTC
>NC_068994.1:7950439-7952408 GCF_001194135.2 Octopus bimaculoides
TGGGAATCGAAACCGCGATCCTATGAACGCGAGTCCGCTGTCCTAACCACAGCCATTGCGCCTCCACTCACAAATACATACACACATACATACATACACGCACACACATACACACATTTATAAAATGTTTTTTTTTCGTTAGACTTGATAGGCTCCATTGTAAAAAGGTTGGATATGTCGGTCACATTGAAAAACAAAAAAAGTAGGGACTTTTTTCAAAACGTCGTAATGAATGCTATAAGCTTTAGAACCATCAAAAAAGAATCTGAAAGAACGAAAGAAAATTAGACAATTTATTAACTGCCACACATAGAATGGTCCATCAAAACACGAGAAAGGAGAACCACTCGCCCCATAAAACTAGGTCCAGTAGAGAGAGAGAAGCAAAAAAAAAAAAAAAAGAGGCATTAAGTTCCATGAACAGGAAAGGAAAAAAAAAAGGCTCACGAAAATAATCTCTTTTGACAGGAAAAAGGCTACGGTTGCTTTAGATGTTTGAAAAAAAACTGATTGAAAAGGATGGGAAAATATTCTGTGAAGAGTTTCTATGACTGACAAGATTTAGAGAAAGTGGTGAATATGTTGTACGGGTGTTTCTGTGGTCGATCTTAATAAACCGCTGGTTTTCTAGCTGAAATAGTCACTGCGTAAAATGGCGGAAAAGTAGAGTGGAACGTTATATAACACGGAATGATAGAGGTTATGGTGGCGACAATGATATATGGATGTTTCTCTAATCGATTTAACGAACCGCTAAGGCGGTGAGCTTGGCAGAATGGTTAACACGCTGGACAAAATGCTTAGCGCCATTTTGTCTCACTTTACGTTCTGAGTTTTAATTCCGCCGTAGTTGACTTTGCCTTTCACCCTTTCAGGGGTCGATAGCATTAATACCAGTTGCATACTGGGTTCGATGTAATCGGCTTGCTCCCTCGTCCAAACTTTCAGGCCTTGTACTTATAATAGAAAGGATTATTATAATTATCAAGGCAGAGAGCTGATGGAACTGCTAACACGCTGATCAAAATGCTTAGCGGTATTTCGTCCGTGTGTCTGAGTTTAAATTCTGCTGTGATAAATTTTGACTTTCATCCATCGAGGTGAGGAAATAGTACCAGTTAGTCACTAAGGTTGCTGTAATCGACTAGCCTCCTTCCAGCAAAATATCAGACCATGTGCCTATAGGAGTGAGAGTTAAATAAACCGCTTATTTTTAAAGCTGAAATAGTCACAACGTACTTTTTTTTAGAGTGGTGCAAAGGAAACGAATATAACGCAGAGTGAGACAATATCAATATTATACAACTCCTTTAATGTGCCGAGCTGGTAGAATCGTTAAGTACGCCGGGGTAAACCCTTAACGGCATTTCGTCCGTCTGCACGTTCTGAGTTCAAATTCCGACGGGGACGACTTTAATTTTTGATTCGTTCTTTTGGGGTCGATAAAATAGGTACCAGTTGAATACTGAGGCCGATGTAATCAACTTATCCCTTCGCTCGAATTTGCTGGCCTTGTGCCAAAATCTGAAATCAATATTATACTGCTTCTTTGAGAATGCGAGCAGGCAGAATGGTAAGCATGTCAGGCAAAATGCTTGGCAGCATAATCGTCGGTCATTACGTTCTGAGTTCAAATTCCGCTGAGGACGACTTTGCCTGTCATCCTTTCGGTGTCGATAGAATAAGTACCAGTTGAGTACTGGGGTCGATGTAGTCGACTTATCTTCTCCCCCGAAATTGCTGGCCTTGTGCCAAAATTCGAAATCAATAGCTGCTCCTGCCCATTCTGAAAGCTCCGGAACCCTGTTTTCTCAAAGCTCCGGAACCCTGGAATTGGTTTTTCTTTTGGTCAGCATTGATTCCCATTGAAGGTTTATGACATTATCAAGATATCTTTGCTTCATCGAAGAACGCATCCATTATCCTTTGGCTTTTACTTGTTTCAGTTCTTGGGTTGCAGCGATGCTGC
>NC_068994.1:7952633-7955695 GCF_001194135.2 Octopus bimaculoides
TCTCTCTCTCTCTCTCTCTCTCTCTCTCTCTCTCTCTCTCTCTCTCTCTCTCTCTCTCTCTATTTATCTATTTATCTGCCTACCCACCTCTGTCTCTTTTCACCAACCCACCCAGACCTTTGTCACAATAAGTATATGGCTATTGAAACCGCCAATTGTGTGGGCGTATTTGCACTGGGCGTATGGAAATTCCATCATTATTGTAATAACTAATATATTCCTCTTATTATCCGGTAAGCAAACAAAATGGCGCGAAACGAAGAATGTCGCATAGATCCAGCAAGGATTAAATTTTGTATTAACAAGTCTTTCTCATACATATTTAGCAATACAAGGGCGTTTCCAAATCTATTTTTATTTTTCGTTTGTTTCTTTATACCTTTTAGTTTCTAATGTTTGTTCATCGTTTTTGTTTGTTACATTTACGATGATTCCTATTCCGGTGTTGCGCGTCTATGGATGTACCTAACTAAACAAATTGTCCTCCAAGTTCGTGTATTGTTACTCACACTTCTTAGACGTGTTGTTCAAATGTTGCGTTATTTGTTTCCATACAACGGTGTTCTGGTTGAATAGCATGACAGTTGCGTGACATTTCATTATGGCAGTTTCTTTACGAGGAAGAACGGCACGCCTTAACTGACTTTGTAGACTGGCTTTTGTAATGCTGCAGGATTTCTCATCCTATTAAAAAGCGAAGAGGAGGCGCAATGGCCCAGTGGTTAGGGCAGCGGACTCGTGGTCATAGGATCGCGGTTTCGATTCCCAGACCGGGCGTTGTGAGTGTTTATTGAGCGAAAACACCTAAAGCTCCACGAGACTCCGGCAGGGGATGGTGATGAACCCTGCTGTACTCTTTCGCCACAACTTTCTCTCACTCTTACTTCCTGTTTCTGTTGTACCTGTAATTCAAAGGGCCAGCCTCGTCACACTGTGTCACGCTGAATATCCCCGAGAACTACGTTAAGGGTACACGTGTCTGTGGAGTGCTCAGCCACTTGCACGTTAATTTTACGAGCAGGCTGTTCCGTTGATCGGATCAACTGGAACCCTCGACGTCGTAAGCGACAGAGTGCCAACAACACAAAAAGCGAAGAAGGAAAGCTGTGAGAGTGGGCGGTCGCTAAAATTGGTACCAGTTATATACAGCGGCAATTTATCAACACAAACTTTAGATAAAACAATGTTGACTAAAGTCTATATACCAAATATGTATTCTCGTATAATGTACGTATGTGTTCTTTGTCTCTTAGTTTAACCCATTAAGTCCCACTGTCCTATAAATAGGACACTAAATGAGAACATTAAATAAGCTATATCACGTTGTGTCAGTGTCCTATTTATAGGACAACGAGTATTTCCATTTCTACTTGAAGTAAAGGAGTTTTAATAATTAATTTCTTTCCTTTTAACCTATTTTCAATCATCTGTAAAAATTTTAAAGTAATATTCAGAAATTTAAGTACTCTGGGACTTAATGGGTGAAAATATATTTTGACCGGTCAACTACTTGATGGTGTGTGAAGATTGTGAAGGAAAGCACTTTGTCTTTTTGGTCCATCCTTTAAATCTTGAGGTCTTGAACATTTTCACAGTCTCTGACATCGTGATTATTTGTATTGCATGATTTAAGGATTTGCGTTCTCTTCCTAAGACCTTCAGTTCAGCCTGACATTATTCCAGATGGGTTGGTATGTATCAAGTTGCTTTAATAATAATAATAATAATAATAATAATAAGGTTAAAGAAGTGATTTTAAATTCTCAATCGCTGGATAATGCTAATAATATAGCCTGAACAGGATAAACTAGCCCTATTTTTGCAGAAAAAAAGTGTTGGCGGTTAGCTATGAGACACGAACTCAAACCTCCGTGATTACGCGTCGCGGTGCTCTGACCGATTTAGCTAAACTCCCCCACTACAGATTCTTCTGCAAATTTAAGATGTATAGAAATCTCGCTTTATGAGACGCTACCATACGTTAAATTCAAATTACGATAAACGTAAACAAACAAACGAAGTTTGCTTTTAGAAACGTTGAGATGTCTTAGAAAGTTAAAGAATTGATTTCTTAAATTCTCAAACGCAGGATAATGCTAATAATATGGCCTGAACAGGATAAACTACCCCTATTTTGCAGAAAAAGTGTAGGCGGTTTAATAATAATAATAAATATAAAGTTGAAAGCCTATCGAGGGTACTGGATTTGTAGTACCTGTTGTATCTATGAAACCACATTGGTGCCCAGAGGGCAGCGGATTTCTGTAATAGTAAATATCTTTCACTTGTGGTCCACACAACGATATCTGGCCTGTTGTGGTTTAACTTGTTGGCTGTTTTAATTTGTATAAGTATGTATGTATGTATACGTACATAATGCATACATACATATACAAATTTCTTTATGTGTTTTATATTTTATCGTTTACTTGTTTCAGTCATTAGACTGCGGCCATGCTGGGGCACAAGCTTGAGGAATTTTACACGAACTAATCGACCCTAGAACTTATTTTCTCTTTATGCTTGGCGCTTATTCTATCGGTCTCTTTTGCCGAACCGCTACGTAAACACGCAAACACCGGGTCCGCGTGGCGATGGAGGACATACAGACAAATACGCATGTACACACGCACACACGCACACACGCACACACACACACACACACACACACACACACACACACACACACACACACACATACACACACACACAGACACACACACACGGCAGTATATTTTTTTCCAGTTTCCGTCTTCTAAATCCTCTCACAAGATTTCGGCTGGCCCGAGGCTATAGTAGAGGACCCTTGCCCAAGGTGCCACGCCGTGGGAGTGAACCCGGAACCAGCATGTAGTTGGGAAGCAAGCATCTTACCAGACAGCCACGCCTCTGTGTGCGTGCTTGTGCGTGTTTGTGTATGTATCTGATGAAAGTACAGTACACACATATACGCACATACACACAGATATATATATATATATATATACATATATATATAAACAATATATGAGTATATGCATATATATGTACATGTATGTATATACGTTCATCCACATGTACAT
>NC_068994.1:7957570-7958021 GCF_001194135.2 Octopus bimaculoides
ATATATATATATATATATATATATATATATATATATATATATAATGCAGTTGAAATACCAAATGTGTGTGTGTGTGTGTGCGCATTAATATATCAGTAACATGTGCATGTGTATGTTAATATGTACACGTACATATGGGTGTACTTGTGTATATTTGCCATGCATAATGTTTATTTATGTATAACTGAATGCGTATATGTTTCTATGTAACGTGTGTGTTAAGGCGTTTATCTGTATATAATTGCACAATGAATATGTATAAATGTATCTAATGCTGGTATATGCATCTATTATATGTATATACGTGTTTATGTATATTTATATACATATAATATATACATACATATGCTGCATTTCTATATACATATAATACAAATATATATGCATATATGTATATATGCACGTATATACATACATATATATATTTATATATATATATATATATATATAT
>NC_068994.1:7961611-7963655 GCF_001194135.2 Octopus bimaculoides
ATATATATATATATATACATATATATATATACATATATATGTATATATAAATATATGTATAGGGAGAATTCACAAAAAAAAAACAACAGACGAAGACAGGTGGTGTTGAAAACAAACAGATGTATTAGTATAATGCTCGGGAATTGAGAAAGTCTTTAACGTTTCAAGCCTACGCTCTTCTACGGAAAGAAACATGGAAAGAAACAAGGAGAGAAACAAGGAGAGAAAAAAATGTGTGTAGTGGTCAGCGATCTATCATGGCGAATGCCGGACAGAACACGCACACACATATACATGCACAATGCACATATATTTTCATGTCTCATATTTTTGTCTTTTTAGTTGATTCAGCCATGGCCATGCTGGGGTTCCACCTTGAAGAGGTTTAGCTGAATACATCTTCTTCAGTACTCAATGTTCTGAAAGCCTCGTGCTTGTTCTACCGCGCCCCTTTGCTACACGCTAAGTTATGGGGGCGCAAGCAGACCAACATTGGTTGTCATTCGGTGGTGGATGCCAAACACGAACACAAGCATAGCTCCCTACATATTTATATATACATACACACATAGTAGCTGCTTTCTCGTACACGAGCAAAGCCATTGCTAGAAAGAATCACAGAAATGAGTCATTGTTGATACAATGTGAGGCACTTGTATGACTCTTGACCTCAGGCAAAGATTTGCACATTCTGTTGCATAATGCACAGCTGTACTGGCTGGCGGAGGGAAACAGGTGCCACAGCATGGAGTCTTTTGACATGTCTTTTCAATCCTCCAACTGAAAGACACATCATTCCACAAGTTGCACGCACATGTTCCGTTGTGAACAATAGCCGTATCACAATTTACCAAGGGTCGATTCCTGTGAGTTCAATGATGGCTGACCAGGCCTGCATGACTCAAGCATTTCCTCCCAGAGATCACATATATAAGAAGCAACACACGCACACAGACACACACACATATATATATGTATATAATGTATGTATGCATGCATAAGCACATGTGTGTGTGTATGAATATATATATACATATATATATATATACGCATAGAGACATATATACAAACGTACATACACAAGCACACAAATACATTCATACACATTGATTAGTTACAGTTTCCCGCCTACTCTGCTGCAGTCGTCATAATCATTTCAAGAATAAACATCGAATTAATGGGGTCAATATGTGTGTGTGTGCGTGTGTGAGTGTGAGTGTGTGTGTATGTGGATGTGTGTAGGTATATATATACATGTATATGTATGTATGTAGGTATGTAGGTAGGTAGGTAGATAGGTAGGTATGTGTGTACATCAACAACTGTAGTATTACGATTTAATGATGATATAAGTTATGATGAGTCAGAGACACGTGATGTGCACTTGAAAATAGATTGTAATATGAACGAGAAAAGTAGCAAATACCGGAAGTGAAGCACAGGAAGTTATCTTTCAAGCCGTGTCCACTTGACGCGCTTAATTTTTTTTATATAGTTTATATATATATGGTCTTTTATTTGTTTTCTTTTCTCTTTCACAGCTTGTTTTTCTTAGGGGACGTCAAGTAGTGTTATCATAGTATTATTATTATTATTTCATATTTCTTGGACTTAATCGACAATTTTAAATATGTTAATAAAGTTTAAATGTATGTAATATAAATGCATATATATGTACGAATGACCATGGAAGTAGTTGTATATGAATGCTTGTATGCATATTACAAATACGATCTATCTATCTATCTATCTATCTATCTATCTATCTATGTGTTTATCTGTCTGTCTGTCTCTCTCTCTCTATATATATATATGTAGCTGAGTGGTTGGCGTTAGGAAGGGTATCCAGCTGTAGAAACTCTGCCAAATCAGATTGGAGCCTGGTGTAGCCATCTGGCTTCACCAGTCCTCAGTCAAATCGTCCAACCCATCCTAGCATGGAAAGCGGACGTTAAACTACGACGACGATGATGATGATGATGATGATATATATATTTATATATATATATATATATATATATAGAGAGAGAGAGAGAGAGAGAGA
>NC_068994.1:7963822-7965258 GCF_001194135.2 Octopus bimaculoides
ATGTATGTATATATACATACATATGTAACATAACACAGGGTGAAAATGCTAATGAGTATAAATGACATCAATATCCGGTAAAGGGAAGCTAAGACTAAAGCTTTTAAAAGTTTTCAAATGACTTCCGTAGAAATAATTGTATAGATCCTGCAAGTATGATGTAACAAGCGGTAGATTCCAGCAGCGAAGGCCTCCTCTTGTAAACTCATCCAGCTTAGTGTTCAAGAAACGTAGTCAAAACCGATGCAGGCCGATGCAGGACACAGCGTTCTTAGTTGTGCATTTGTGTCGTCTGATGGCGGATACCTTTAACCGTGGCTTTTATCTGTGCAAATGCTGACTTAGAAACCCACTACCTAATTCTGGTTAATGGCTGTCCCCACCACCACCACTACTACTACTACTACTACTACTACTACTACTACTACTACTACTACTACTACTACAGCCTAGAAGACGAGCAGCCTCGTTCTGGAAGGTCTGTAGAGCTGGACGAGAACGTCCAGCAAAATCTGGTGGAACAAAAACCATATCGTAACTGTTGAGGAACTAGCAGAGAAGCTTGGATTAGGTTATTCGACCATTCATCGACACTTACGTGTCATCGGAAATGTCAGCAAATTGGTTCAATGGGTTCCTCACAAACTTTCCGAGTCTAATCGCGCGCAGAGAGTGAATGTGTGCTCTTCTTTGCTGTCACGTCTCACGAATGAATCCTTTTTGGACCGAATAATGACTGGAGGACGAGAAATGGGTTCTCTATAAAGCTATCAAGCGCCAAAACAGTGGGTAGGGAAAGGAAAAACACCGGCACTCCAAGCTTCACTCACGCAAGGTGTTGTTATATGAAGGGTTTAGTCCACTTTGAGCTTTTAAACCCACACCAAACGATAGCAAAGGAGATCTACTCCGAGCAACCTGAGCGGCTTAAGTCAGCGCTAGAAGAAAAATGACCATCTTTGGTTTCAAGACGAAAGGTGTTTTTCAATCAGGATAATTCTCGGCCACATACAATGAGTATGGCATGCCAAAGGCTGGAGCAGTTTGAATGGGAAACGATGCCCAAACCACCATATTCGCCGGACACCGTCCCATCTGATTATCATTTATTCCGCAGTCTTCAAAATCATTTGAACGAAAAATATGAATTCTGTAGACGAGGTCAGAACTGTACTGGAGGAGTATTTTTCGGCACGGTCAAGTGAATTTTGGAAGATAGATGGAAAAGCATTGTAGAAAATGTAGGAGAGTATATTTTAGATTAAAAAAGAACTTTATCTTAATTTTGAAAAATAATAGAAGGATAAAACAACACATTATATATGGGATGATCCAATAATATATATATATATATACTTATGACAGACAGTATACAAACTTGCATGCACACACGAGCATGTAAGTGAGTATATTATGTATTATATAAGAGTGTGTGT
>NC_068994.1:7965384-7965736 GCF_001194135.2 Octopus bimaculoides
GAATCTCTCTCTCTCTCAATATATATATATAAATATGCATATGTGTATACATATATTTATGAATATATATGTATATCCGTGTGCGCGTGCATGCATGCATGCATGTATGTATACGTGTGTGTGCGTGTGTGCGCATGTGTGCGCGCGTGTGCGTTTAATGTGAAATCAGATTCTACACATCTGCAGTTTGCAATCTTTTGCGGACTATATACACGCATAAAAACAAGCATATTCTCAAAGACCTATAACAGTCCCACATACCTATAAACACACATAGTCATACAGATACTTTTACACACACACACACACACACACACACAAATACTTCTACACACACACACACACACATATG
>NC_068994.1:7965847-7966912 GCF_001194135.2 Octopus bimaculoides
ACACACACACACACACATATGCACACACCACTGTGGTTTCTCATATATAAGAGCAGTTGCTAAATATGTTGCATTTCCTTCACAACAGGAAAGGCATGCACGTGCCCGTGCTTTTGCACACACACACACACACACACACACACACACACACACACACACGCTCTCACACGCATAATACAGGTGTATATATTACGAATAAACACACGTAATTATACACTTATCTACATACTTAAGTACACACTTAACTACTCATATACAGAGATACACTTATAAACACACGTGCAAATACGTATGTAGCCATAAATATACTATGACACAGAAAACACGCAAATACACACACATACACAAACACGCACAGACACACGCACACATGCACATGCATAGATCCACACATGCACACACTCACACATATGCTCACATGCACATTTTCTCTCTCTCTCACACACACACACACACATATATATACATATATCAACACATACCTACACAAACTCGAACACTTGTAATTCCCCCCCCCACTCACACACTAGCATACACACACGCATACACGCACGAACACACATATACGAATACACACATACGCACACATCAATACACCCACGCATGCACATACACACACGCATGCACATCTACATATATATACACACGCATACACACGCATACACACACACACAAACATATACACACGCATACCCACACACGCATAAACACTTGTACATGAACACACACACATAACACACACCCACATAACACACACACACACACACACACACACACACACACACACACACACACACAGTGACTGACAGTCATGATTATCTCATCCTTATCCCTTGACAACCGATTGTGGTTCGTTTACGTCCCCGTAAGTTAGCGGTTTGTAAAAAGCACATTGGTGAGATGCTGTGTAATCATTGTCATACATCCAAGGTGTAAAATACACCCCCCCCACCTGAATGCTTAAATAAGCCCTTCGTTAGATCCCACTGTCATTTCGCTCAGTGCGTGAATGTACACTCAAAGTGATGTGCCATTTCCAGCAACTTACCGATAAATCTAAACCCA
>NC_068994.1:7966976-7968055 GCF_001194135.2 Octopus bimaculoides
CCATACATAAAATAACAGATAAAGACACCATAGATAAAATAACAGACAAACAGAGAAACAGCTGTTAAGTACTGACATGGTCAGTGTTCACCATTTTATCATTTCATTATTTCTAAAAGCTTAATTTTATAAAAATTCAAATTACGATGAACGTAAACAAACAAACGAAGTTTGCTTTTATAAGCGTTGAAATGTCTTAGAAAGTTAAAGAAGTGATTTTAAATTCTCAAACGCAGGATAATGCGGCCGCCCACACTTTTTTCTGCAAAATAGGGGTAGTTTATCCTGTTCAGGCTATATTATTAGCATTATCCTGCGTTTGAGAATTTAAAATCACTTGCGCTTTGCGCTTTCTTCCTTATAAGCTGACCATGAGTATAGAATTGTAATTTATCATCAACCCCATTCCTGTTTTTTTGTCCATTTCTTTATTTACGTATTTTGTATTTTGATTATAATTGTATTTTGTCTGTTTCTGTATCGATGGATTTAACTTTGTCTGTAAACTGTTGAAAATGATACATCACTTTGGATGTGCATTCTCACGAGGAGTGAAATGACAGGAGGCTCTAACGGAAGACTTATTTAAACAATCACCTGAAGAGGTGCATTTTACGCCTTGATATTTGATAATAATTACACAACATCTCACCAATGTACTACAGGTGTAAAAATGTTTTGAAACAATTGTAATGATTTTAAACAAAAAATGTCGTTTATTCGATTTTCTGGCAATTATACTGTCACAGAATTTTAAATTTTTAATCGTCTTTGGTCAGTAAGTGTTATTTCCTATTTGCTTCTATCTAGAAATCAAAGGAAATGACTACTATTCCCTTCAAACTTTGCCTTTGTGACCTGGACATCAATGATTTGAACCTGACCCATTTTCCATTACATTTCAGCGCTAAATTGCTGAAGCAGAAATATCGTTATAGCAAATAGTCTGCTCAATACCACAGATTTACTGGTCAGTTGCTTGGCCATAACCACTTGAGCATGCTCCTTAGTGGCTGACGATATGTGCAACTCTGGTCATGAGCAGGAGTAGTGGGAGAGCATCGTACCCATGTGTTGAG
>NC_068994.1:7968728-7970229 GCF_001194135.2 Octopus bimaculoides
CAAGTGTAGCCGTCTCAACTACAAAGCGGAAAAACGGCAATCAGACGTTGTTATTATTATTATTATTATTATTATTATTATTATTATTATTATTATTATTATTATTATTATTATTATTATTTCTTTGTATCACAAGTTTTGTTGGCACTCCTGGAGTCTCGCATGCAAATTTTTGTGCAATGCTTCCAATTGACGACAATAATTCTTCGAATTAACACCCGTTTTGGTGTCATTCCGTAATAAGTAACACCCTATACACAGAGCATAACTTTTTCCAGGTGTAATCCTGGTTTGAGAATGGATTTTCCTTTTTCACTGACGCTAACCATTTTCATTTGCATTGGATATGATTTCAGGGAACTCACGTTTCATCATTTGTGATGACACTGTTCAGGAAAGGTTCGATAGCAAGTCTATTCTTCAATGCCAAGCAGAGAAAACTCATTGATCAGACCAAGAAGCAATCAGAGGATATGGAAATCAATGCTCAAAGTTTCCTAGTTATAAAAGTGTTTAAAACGATCAAAGCATAATTTGAAATGAATTGTATTGCTGGTTCTCGAATAGTCTGCTCTGAATTTTCTTTAATTACGATTTTCAGAAGCTCAATATTGTAGAACTTTGTTGAACAGATCTCGTTGGCATGTACGAACACTTTAAGCCTTATTTCCATAGACAAATTTAGATATTTATGTAGTTTTACAATCTGGTGTTGTTCAGTAATTAATGATCGGAGACCAGACATTGTTATGGTGGATAAAAAGAAGAAGGAAATCAAGGTCATAAATATTTATTTCTCTATTGCTCACAAGGGGCTAAACATAGAGGGGACAGACAAAGGGATTAAGTCGATTACATCGACTCCAGTGCGTAACTGGTATCTATTTAATCGACCCCGAAAGGATGGAAGGCAAAGTCGACCGCGGCAGAATTTGAACTCAGAACGTAGCGGCAGACGAATTAGCGCTATGCATTTTGCCCGGCGTGCTAGCGTTTCTGCCAGCTGCTCGCCGCCTTAAATGTCATATGTATTGCCGTACCTGGGGACGTACGCGTTGGTGAAAAAAAGCTGGAAACATTGAAAGCTTCAGGCTACTGAATGACGAAATTGCACGAATGTGGGCAATGAAGAGAGTAATCGTCATTCCAGTAGTTTTAGGGGTACTGGGACCACCAACAACAACAACAACAACCAGATTTGAGAAATTTGTTGAAGAAACGGGAATTGACGTGATAGAAGATGCTCAGAAAAAAACTGAGCATGTTCTGTTGGGGACAAGATTTTGAGATAAATACTTGGGTATTAAGTGTCGTTAAAAGAGACCCCGTGACACCTTTGACATCAGGTTGTTGTCCACCCTTACAGAATTAGCCGGAGCGAGTAATATCGAGAGTTCTAAGAAATAAATTGGAAACAACAAAAACAACAAAAACAACAACAGCAGTAAATAATCTTTTCTACTCTAGGCACAAGGCCCGAAATTTTTGAGGAGGGGGGGGG
>NC_068994.1:7970970-7971251 GCF_001194135.2 Octopus bimaculoides
CATATATACACACACATATACACACACACACACACTCACACACACATACACATATGTATATATATATATATGTACATGTACATATATATACACATAAATGTGTAAATACTAGTATGCACATATATATGTATTAATATTTATGTTTAAATATATTTTCGTGTGTATATACACACGTACATATGTATATCTATATGTAAATACAGATATATATATATGTGTGTATGTATGTATGTATGCATGTATGTATATATATATATATATATATATATATATATATATAT
>NC_068994.1:7973046-7973767 GCF_001194135.2 Octopus bimaculoides
TATATATATATTTATATATATACACATACATAGGTGCGATGTTTTTTTAAAATACAAAATGCAATAATAGAAGACACAAATCTTCCATCAATAAGAATTTGACATCAGCATCCATGCGAATCTTTGTTTTATGTACGTACATGGATGTGTATATGCGTCTATGTATGTAAATGTATGCATGTATGCATGTATATACGTATATATATATGTATGTATATATATATATATATATATATATATATATATATATATATATATATATATATATATATATATATATATATATATATATATACACAGACGTATATTCATATTTGGACATGTGTACGTATACATTTATACATATATGACATACAGACTGATAGACACACACACCCACACACACACACGTGCAGGTGTGCTACATATTTAAGTAGACAAAAAGTAGTATAGAATTATATATCTATATGTGTGTGTGTGTACATAAACCCACAGATATATTGATATATATAATCATATATATATATACATATATATATATATATATATACATATACATACATATGAACACTATTCAATTTTTTTTCTCCGTGTTTTTCTCCTTGTCTCCGTATTCTTTCTGTTGAAGAGCGTAGCTCGAAACGTCAAAGACTTTCCGTATTCCCGAGCGTCATACTAATATATACTTTTGTTATTTACACCACCTGTCCTCGTCTGTTGTTATTATTTGTATATTCTCCCA
>NC_068994.1:7975672-7978049 GCF_001194135.2 Octopus bimaculoides
ATATATATATATATATACATATATATATTAGCAAAAATGCTAGTTTTAAAATTTAATAGATTAACGCAGTAGTTGTACTGACAAGTAATATTCGTAGCCTCTTTAACATAGCTGTCCGTTCTATCTATCTATCTATCTATCTATCTATCTATCTATCTATCTATCTACGTTCCCAAAGCAGTGTAATGTCCTCTTGAGTATTCGCTCGGATCCTGTGTCCCATTAACTAACCGATGATCCAGCCCACTGGCTGCCTCACCAGACAAAGAAACACCAGTAAACAGAAATACACGTAGACTTACTTAAGTATCTCTATCCTGCATTCCAGAAAGTCTTTAACCGAGTTTTCCTATAACTTCTATTGTCTGGGAACAGACAATTCCACTTGTGATGTCACCATTTTATGACAATGAATCATCTTTGGTTTCGGTGCTGATGTTCGGCTTAAAATTTTTTTTTAATCTTTGAAGGCGGCGAGCTGGCAGAATCGTGAGCACGCCGTGCGAAATGCTTAGCGGTGTTTCGTCTGTCGTTACGTTCTGAGGTCGACTTCCACCGAGGTCGACTTTACC
Source organism: Octopus bimaculoides (assembly GCF_001194135.2). Classification (NCBI taxonomy): domain Eukaryota; kingdom Metazoa; phylum Mollusca; class Cephalopoda; order Octopoda; family Octopodidae; genus Octopus; species Octopus bimaculoides. The sequence goes on from NC_068994.1 coordinate 7,976,245, forward strand.
TTTCATCCTTTCGGGGTCGATAAATTAAATACTAGTTACGTACTGGGGTCGATGTAATCGACTTAATCCCTTTGTCTGTCCTTGTTTGTCCCCTCTATGACGGGCTTCTTTAAGTTTCCGTCTACCAGATCCACTCACAAGGTTTTGGTCGGCCTGATGCTATAGTAGAAGACGCTTGCCAAGGTGCCGCGCAGTGGGACTGAACCCGGAACCATGTTGTTGGGAAGTAAGCTTCTTACCACACAGCCACGCCTGCGCCTACTATATACATGATGGGCTTCTTTCAGTTTCCTTCTACCAAATCCACTCACAAGACTTTGGTCGGCCCGTGGCTATAGTAGAAGACTCTTGCTCAAGGTGCCACACAGTGGGACTGAACCCAGTACCATGTTGTTGGTAAGTAAGCCTCTTACCACACAGCCACACCTGCGCCTATTATATACATGATGGGCTTCTTTCAGTTTCTTTCTACCAAATCCACTCACAAGACTTTGGTTGGCCCGAGGTAATAGTAGAAGACTCTTGCCCAAGGCACCACACAGTGGGACTGAGCCCAGTGCCATGTGGTTGGGAAGCAAGCTACTTACCACACAGCCACGCCTCTCTAATCTGTAATGTGTAATTCGGCGCTTCCTTTTCGCAGCCAAGCAGTTTGACTGTAAAACCACCCAGAGCCAAGGTCTGACCTGTCTGCTTGTAAATCGTTGCACTACAGGATGTAGAAACGATTTAGAAATCAATGTTTTTTTCTCTGATGGAATTAGCATCGTGCTGGTAGGTTGGTTGTTATTCATTAATAATATACAAACGCATGGAAGGAAAACCTCTCTCTCCCTATCACACTCTTTCGCTCTTTTTCGCTCTTTTTCGCTCTCTTTCGCTCTTTTTCGCTCTTTCGCTCCCTTTCGCTCCCTTTCGCTCCTTTTCGCTCTCTATCGCTCTGTTTCGCTCTTTTTCGCTCCCTTTCATGCTCTTTCGCTCTCTTTCGCTCTACCGCAACTTTCCGTCGGGTTGAAAAAATTTAGAAAAAAACTAGCAGTAATAGTAGTAGTAGTAGTAGTAGTAGTTGAAGTAGGGACAGCAGCAATAACCTCAGTATTAGCAGTAGTAGTAGTGGCTGTGGTAGTAGTGGTATTAGTTGTGGTATTATTTGTGGTGTAGTGGTGGTGTAGTGGTGGTTAGTGTTGATAGTAGTACTTGTAGAGGTGGTGGTGGTGGTGGTGGTTATAGTAGTAGTGGTGGTGGTGTTGGTTGTTGTAGTAGTAGTAGTAGTAGTAGTGGCATCATTACCATCACGTTACCATTATACCTACTATGCCAGTAATACTACAGGGTTGCACCCAACCACTGTACCACCCTCTCCCTCCAACCACCCCTTCAAAACCACCCCTCTCACAACCACCCCTCACAACTCCTCACACCACAACCTCCTCATATATATATATATATATATATATATATATATACACACACATACATATACATACAGACATATATTCATACACACATTCACGCACACACATAAATACATATAAGAGCGTTTTGAGCACTTTTAAGGTAGTCATATCATAAATGTAACATACGCCCTCAAGAGGTACACCGCCGTATGTGGTCGATATCCTGCCGTGTATCAGTGAAGTGGTAATATTTTTAATATTGCCCATATCAGTGAAATTCATTAACAACGGCACGCCCTTTCCAACATCAAATTTATTTTTCGGTGCCTTCTTCTTCTTCTTCTTCTTCTTCTTCTTCTTCTTCTTCTTCTTCTTCTTCTTCTTCTTCTTCTTCTTCTTCTTCTTCTT
>NC_068994.1:7981256-7986336 GCF_001194135.2 Octopus bimaculoides
TATATATATGCATATATATATATGTATATATATATATATATATATATATATATACACACACACACACACACATATGCATATATATATATATATTATTATTATTATTATTATTATAATATATGCATATGAATATACATGTGTGAGTATGTGTGTGTGTGGGTGTGTGCGCGTAAATATATACACATGTATATACAGGGATTCACACAGACATATATCGCATATATTTCTATCTCCCTTTATATCTCTATATTTATGTGTGTGTGTGTGTGTGTGTGTGTGTATGTGTGTGTGTGTGTGTGTGTATCATTATTCACACTATGCATATGTATATATATACATATGTATAAATAAAAAAATATAGCAACACAGAAGACAAAACCTAAATGAACTGCCGAAAAAAAATAAAAAAAGAAAAATGGAAAAAGGGAATGAGGAAGATAAGATGCGGCAAGATATAAGGAAAGACAATAGTACCATGGAAAGCACATAGGCTCGCTAGCTGTCGAGGTAAACTTATACATAGATTAGACGGTAACTCTAAACTAAGTTAGATATATATAAAGACAAAGATATCTATATATGTATATATATATATATAGGTAAATGGATGAATAGATAGACAGATAGAGAAAGAAAGAGAGACAGGGAGAGAAAGAGAGCGTGACCGTGTATGTGTGTGTGTGTGTGTGTGTGTGTGTGAGAGAGAGAGAGAGAGAGAGAGAGAGAGAGTTGGAGCAAACTTTAGCTGGTAGAAAGTGAGAGAAAAGGGGATTGGAGAGGAGACATCGGGATTGAATAATTCTTGAAATATCATCTATCTATCTATCTATCTATCTATCTATCTATCTATCTATCAGTCTGTCTGTCTGTCTGTCTGTCTGTCTGTCTGTCTGTCTGTCTGTCTGTCTGTCTATCTGTATGTATGTATGTATGTATCTATCTGTCTGTCTATCAATACGTACATACATATATATACACACATATATATATGCATGTATATGTAAGTATATATATATATATATATATATATAGCAAATGAAAAACAGAAGATGGAATATACGAGAATTTATTGTTAATCACAATTGTTTCGACACATCTAGCATCGATTCCTCTTGTCTGGGACACAATAATAATAATAATAATAATAATAATAATAATAATAATAATAATAATAATAATAATAATAACAACAATAGTATTAACAATAATAATAACAACAACAACCATAATAATAATAATAATAATAATAATAATAATAATAATAACTCGTTACAGTTAGTTGTATATAAGGTGTGCGTATAAAGGTGTGTGTATAAAAGTCTGTGTACAAAGGTGTGTGCAGCAGAAATGTCGAAAGCTGTGAGTATATAACAGCCGTGTGTATGTAGGTGTGTAGTGTAGGTGTGTAGAGAGGTGGTGGGTGGTGAGTTGATGCGAGATCACAGACGGAAAGTGTCAAAAGATGTCAAAATATGAAACATCTTCGGTTGAAAGTCGCCGCCATTTGATGTCTGAACGAACAACCGAAGATGTTTGGAGAGAGAAAAAAAAAAGGACAGACTGGCTGAGGAAAATAATGTTAGGTTCCCAAGCTTGACGACAAAACTGTTGACTGGTGGATAAAGGTGGTAGCGGTGGTGGTGGTATATCTGGTGTTGTAGTGGTGGTGGCAGTGGTGGTGAGGGTAGTGGTGATGTTGTGGACTTAATGGTGGCAATGGTAGTTGCAGTAGTTAAGATGCTGATTGCTGGTGGCGGCGGCGGCGGTGGTGGTGATAGTAGTAGTAGTAGTAGTAGTAGTAGTGGTAGTTATTATTATTATTATTATTATTATTATTATTATTATTATTATTATTATTATTATTAGTTGTTGTAGTAGTAGTTGTTGTAGTAGTAGTGGTAGTAGTAGTGTTGGAGGTGCTGATTGGTGGTGGCAGTAGAGACAGTGGTAGTGTCGTTAGTAGTAGTAGTAGTAGAAATAGTAGTAGAAGTAGTAGTAGCAGTGATGATGATGATGATGATGATGATGATGATGATGATGATGATGATGATGATGGTCGTGGCGATGGTTGTTGTTGTTGTTGTTGGTGGTGGTAGTGGTGGTTGGTGGTGGTGGTTGTAATGTTTGTAGATGAATTTACACGGATGTCTGTTTTGTTGGTTAAATGTCCCGAAAACGAACAAGAGACATGACAGAAAACTTAACCAATATTCAGCTTGTCAACGTCGTTCTATTATTATTATTATTATTATTATTATTATTATTATTATTATTATTATTATTACTGAGTGAGAGAGCAGCACATGCCATCAAAGTGACACTGGGGTACAAATATTGAAGCTCAGTATACCAATCATGACTACCTGTCCGAGAAGGGTACACCAGACACATGCATCACAACCCATATCTGCATGACACGGTGATCTCGTATCAAGATAAGCAGCGCATGATCTTGCAGCTGAATCCCAGTTAGAATTTTGTTCAGGTCGAGTAGCCCATCCCGCTCAAAAGGTCCCCGAATAAGGTTTGTTTAAGGATGATGAACGAAACACCCGTGTTTCCAGAGGTGAATTATTCAAATCCCAAAGAATTCCTCTCAACACATGGTTATGATGCTCCCCCACTACTTCTGCTCGTGATCAGAGATGCACACAACATCATCAACTAAGGCAGTGCTTCTCAAACGATCTGAAGTGGCATACTGGCAGTTTTTTTTCCAATGTGCCAGGGACCGGTAATATTTCCTAGTAATATTAATTTATACCAGAAACAATATATATATAATGAATATAATAAAAGTTGACAATTTTTAAATCTTATTAGTAGTTGTAGTAGTAGTGGTACTCTTCTTTTAATTTTGACTCTATTTTCTGGAGGAGTTACCTCAATGCTTTATATATTAACCAAAATGAAGTAGATTGACAAAATTATTTTTTGAACCTGTTGAAGATACACGAGATGTCGAAATATCGTTCACTAGATAACAGTGGCACTCTTCTTTTAATTTTGACTCTATATCTTCAGGAGGAGTTACCTCAATCCTTTCTATAATAATAATAATAATAATAATAATAATAATAATAATAATAATGATAATAATAATAATAATAATAATAATAATAATAATAATAATAATAATAATAACAATAATGATTTCATTTATTTCCACCAGGGCGAAGGATGAGGGATACAATACAAAGACAGAGATAACGTGTGGGGGATTTACATATAATGGAATGATGAAAAAAAATTGTAAGTATATACGGTATACAATGAAAAAGAAGGGACATATGTATTCATGGTATGAAAAGGATGATAGAGATGTAGCCCTCCTGATACAGGATATCCTTTAGGGATAATCGAAGAGCCCCACTGTCCGAAATATCCCGAATATCAAGAGCAAATTCCCTCTCTAATTCTTTCTCTACGACTCACAGGTCTATATTTAAAGATGTACCATCCACTCTTGCCATTAACCCTTTCTGCTGTAGGCACAAAACCTGAAATTCTGTAGGGTGGGTCTTGTCAATGACATCAACCCTAGTGTTAACCATGTACACTATTTTATCGGCCCCGAAAGATAAAAGGTAAAGTCGACCTGGGCGGAATTTGAACTCAGAGCGTAATGACAAAACGAAATGCCGCTAAGCATTTTGCCTGGCGTGCTAACGATTCTGTCAGCTCGTCATCTTCATAACAATAAAAACAATAACAACAGCAACAATTATAATAATGGTTTCGAAGTTTGGCACAAGGTCAGCAGTTTCAGGGAAGTGGAATGAGTCGATTACATCAACCCCAGTATTCAACTGGTACTTATTTCATCGACTCCGGAAAGATGAAAGGTAAAGTCAACCTCGGTGGAATTTGAACCCAGAACGTAAAGAGAGACGGAAATGCTGTTAAGGATTTTGTCCCCCTGAGAACTACGTTAAGGGTATGCTTGTCTGTGGAGTACTCAGTCACTTGCCCGTTAATTTCACGAATAGGCTGTTCCATTGATCGGATCAACTGGAACACTCGTCGTCGTAACCGACGGAGAACCGGCCTTTTGTATTATTGTTGCTGTTGTAATTTGTCATTTTCTCATTGTTCTTTCAGTGGCTGCTGTTCTCGCTGTTGTTATTGCTTCTCTTGAGCTGTTGTTGTTGTTGTTGTTAGTGGTGGTGGTGAGGACGTGAATGTTCTTTGATTTCTTAGAACTAATTATGGGGGACTGTTAAGAAGAATGCCCCCAGTTTTCTTCTCCCTCCAATTTTTTTTTGTTTTTGTTTTTGTAATTCAAAGACTTTGATGCCTTTAAGGAAAGTGGCAGGTGACAGATATGATATTACCAGCAACAGGGACGACAACCACAGACGACAACACCAATAACAACAACAACAACAACAACAACAACGACGACGACGACGAGGAACGACGATGCTGCCACCGCCGGCGACGGCTGCAACAATGGCAACAACAAGACAAAAACAATACCAAACACACCAATAGAGTTAACGAGACACAACAATCCCATATATCCGAGTTTAAGCTTTGATTCTTACTGTCGAAAAAACTATGAAACCTACGGTATGGAGTCATTTAACTAATTGCCCTACATAACGTACACGCACACACATACACACACACACACATACATACATGTGTGCGCGGATACACATACATAGACACACATAGGTACACACACGTGTGCATACACACGCACATATATGTATATGCATGCATACACACTTGCGAGTTTGGATTTATATAGAGACAGGCATGCATACAAGCATCCATCAATCCATCCGCCCATACATACATTTGTACATATATGCATTAATACATGTATGCACACACACACACACACACACACACATATATATATATATATATATATGTATATATATATATATATATATGTATGTATGTATGTGTGTGTGTATATATATGTATGTGTGTGTATCTGTATATATGTGTGTATGTATGTATATATGTATGTGTGTATCTGTATATATGTGTGTACACACACACACACACACACACACACACACACACACACACACACACACACATATATATATATAGAGAGGTGCAG
>NC_068994.1:7986346-7987039 GCF_001194135.2 Octopus bimaculoides
ACACACACACACACACACATATATATATATAGAGAGGTGCAGGCGTGGCTGTGTGGTAAGATGCTTGCTTCCCAACCGCATATGGTACTGGGTTCATTCCCACTGCGTGGCACCTTACGCAAGTGTCTTCTACTATAACCTCCGCCCGACCAAAGCCTTGTGAGTGGATTTGGTAGACGGAAACTGAAACCCGTCGCGGGCTGAGTAAGAAGTAAGCAACGTTTTGAAACATGAAATTCATCACAATACATTTCAACAATACAGAAATTTTATTCATCAAAGTAATTACCAATTACAATCAACACATTTTTTGCCAACGAGTTACAAGTTTTTAAGTTCTACATTTAAGAGATGAGGAATTAGGTACATTATTTACATTATTTACATTTGACGGATATTTGTCTTCATCTTGTTTGTTGTTAACACAACGTTTCGGTTGATATACCCTCCAGCCTTCATCAGGTGTCTTGGGGAATTTTCGAACCTGGGTTCTTATTCCTAAGGTATTTTTCGGTGTTATTATTATTATTTTATGTTTGACTTTTGTTTTGCATTTGTACAAGTTGGATCCAAGTCTCACCCAGAGACCTCAAGAGACAACAAGTTAGAAGTTCATGTAGGTGTTATGCCTAGGGTACCATATATTTGGATTTGTACAGTTTTGTATCTGTAGGGAAATATATGGCATGGTAG
>NC_068994.1:7987545-7988162 GCF_001194135.2 Octopus bimaculoides
TATATATATATATATATATGCATGCATACACACACACACACACACACACGCACACACACATATTTCTATGAATGAACCCATCCGAGATGATAACTAGATTAATAAACAACCAGGTGAAAGAGTGTATTGTACCTATACCCAGGGTAGGGTGGAGATAAATCAAAAGGGTATGTCAACCGTAAAATAAAGTGTCCCCTGTGAGTTACGGATGGGTGTGGGGGCTTTGTCATGGGGTTTTAAATACGTCGACTTCCCTCTTACTTTTCTTTTTCTTACTGTAATAAAAACGCGCGCGTTGTGTGTGTACGTGTGTCTGAGTGCGTGTATACATTCATATGATATGCATATAAATATCTACACATACACACACATACCTGCATACATATATGCAATATATATATGTATGAGTGCAAGTTTGTGTGTGTGTGTCTATCTATCTATCTATCTATCTATCTATCTATCTATCTATCTATCTATCTATCTATCTATCTATCTGTCGTCTGCCTTTCTGTCTGTCGTCTGTTTTTCTATCTATCTATCTATCTATCTATCTATCTATCTATCTATCTATCTATCTATCTATCTATATGTATTTTTTTTACTTGTTCCAGTTATTT
>NC_068994.1:7988724-7991511 GCF_001194135.2 Octopus bimaculoides
ATATATATATATATATATATATATATACACATATATATATATATTATAAGACGAGTGGGTTGGAAAGCGAGCGTTAGATATAACCTGTGTTTTCCTCTCTTTGAAAAGGATGTTACAATGTCACAATATCTACACTTTTTCCGCGATCAAAATGGCGTAGAATGTCTGCATATTACGAAGTATTTTAAATACATATCTTAAATGTCGCCATTAACAAATAAATAAATAAATAAATGAAAAATCTCGTCTTTCAAATCTATCAAACTGCAAGTGTTACGTCAGTGATATATGATGTCATAATGTTAACATTTCTCCCCTGATTTTTAGTAGGACAACATTGACATTTTAACCTTCATTTATCTACCTTACACGGGGTCATTATGAATGATGTCGGCTTCTTTTTACAAACTCATTATTGAAATGGCATCATACATACCTCATCGTTTCGTTCTACTATTGCATGGGAAGGACGTGATGTTTACGAACCGATAAGAGAGAGAGACTCACTCAAGCTGCTTGCAAATAGCAGCAAGTTGTCCCTGAAATAGCAGCTTATCGCAGTAAAGTGACGAAGGACGAATTAAGATAATGGTTTAATTCTTGGTATACACGCTTTGAAAGAAAAAGACGGGACAGACAAGGCTGGAACGCATTTGATTATAAGCCTGCTTGATCCGTTCTACACTGAGACTACAGAATACAGCAATAGGGACGCTAAAGGTAAGTAGCCAAGAAGGTGGTAAATTGGTAGGATTACTGCGGCCCGTCTAAGCACTGAGCCGTGCAAGAAAGGACGAATTAGATAATGGTTTAGTTCTAAGTATACAATATTAGAAAGAAAACAACGGGATGGACTAAGCTGGAACGTGTATGATAATAAGTTTGCTTGATCCATGCTACACTGAGACTACAGAATACAGCAATAGGGACGCTAAAGGTAAGTAGCCAAGAAGGCAGTGAATTGGTAGCATAACTGTAGCCCGTCTGAGAACAGAGCCCCACGAGGCAGGATGGCTGTTGTAGCGAATGTCGTAGGCCATTCTCTGCGACAACGTCTTTTCAATCAGGTCTGCGAGGCGCAGCTAAACACGACGTTTGTTCCGGGAAGAGGGTATTTTCAAGTTAAAGGAAAGATGGAGACGCATTGTGCAACAAAATGGTTCATATTTGGTTGATTAAAAATGTAATAGCAAGTATTTATTGACCTTTTTCTTTAGTTTAAAATTCGGCACGAACTTTCCGGACAACCTAATATAAACTCTTATTATGAAACCCTTTTAACTCCCGTCATATATTCTACGGTGATATTTTGCAGTTTCACTGCAGTTTCCCTTTGTTGACAAGCTCTACGATGACACGGCTGATAACTTCAACTATTCGTTCTTCGATTTCTAAGAAATCATTGCATGCTTCTGCCCATAGCTTCGTCGAAATTCTGTTCTTGCATTTCCTCGTTACCTCGTCCCAGGATATTTTGATATTAGCCATCGTCTTCCTGATACGGTAATCAATGATAAAAGGTGTCAGAATTAATAGACTTTGATGTAAGAAATTACACATCCATCTATGGGTTACTGTCAGGAAGTAATTGTTGGAGTTAAATAAACTATTGAGGACGAGGAATGAAAATGTGGTTCTTTGTTTGAAGAGTGTCGAGATTCGGGGATTTTATGGAACATTCGTTGTCAGTCATAAACAATGCCTTAGATTTAAGATTATAATCTTCTCCAATTCTTTTCGTTATTGGTCAGCCCTATGCAAAAGAAAACTGCAAAAAATAACTATTGTCAACTAAACAATTTTAAATCCTAAGCAGACGCATGTTTTGTTTTGGTTTTCAATTATAGTTGTGTAGTTTTTGTTCTTGCTTATTTAAATTCCGCTCAAACCACTTAGGTCGACCTAAGACTATAAAAATTAAGAGGTAAAGAAAAGCAACATTTGTCCAAGATACTACACACTGAGATCGAAACTAAACCTGCTGATTGCTGAGCGAACATTTTAACTACTCTACTACGTCTGCGTATTAACACGGCTGGAGTTTTGCTTGAAGACTCCGTGTAGTTGCTTTCATCAACCCATTTTTACTCACACGGCTTAGGTCGACCCAAGGATATGATAAAAGAAAAAAAACAAAAAAATCCATTCGTTCTCAACAACCGACATTGAAATCGAAACCAGAGTTATCGATTGCTGAACGGACACTTTAACCATTCGGCTATGTTTGCGAAGAAAAAGACATTTAAATACACATACAATTATACATACAATAAAGACTGGTTTTTAAGTGTAACAATGTACTGCTGAACCTTTTAAATTTACTCATTGTTGTATTAAGATCTATCAGAGGAAGTTCAGATTCGGCCATTGAGGGTGACACCGAGTATCGGATGCGAGAATATAACACAATAACACAATGTCACTATTATATAATAAATATATACACAATTATATCTGTAACTAACACAGAAGCCATTCAACGTATATATATACATGTACACAGGATATATATATATATATATATATATATATATATATATATATATATATTTGGACGCGTGTGTACTTACGTGCGTATGTATACAGGATGCGTATAGAAGAATGGATACGGAAAAGTTACACATAAAATATTATTCATGTATTCATATTTATATCGATAACTAGACACAGAAGCAATTCTTCAACAATACATACACACAGGATATGCATATGGAATACATAAATACACTTGGCCATACATCCATCCATCTATCAATCTATCTATCTATCTATCTATCTATCTATCTA
>NC_068994.1:7991521-7991874 GCF_001194135.2 Octopus bimaculoides
TCTATCTATCTATCTATCTATCTATCTATCTATCTATCTATATGTGTGTTGAGAGACGGAGACAGAGAGACGGGTTGAAGTGGTGGCGGTGATTGTATTAGTGGTAGAAACTATTAGATAATAGTTACATTTAAAGGGTTCAAAATACAGCAATATGATATTAGACATAGTTGAATAGACATCGTTAAATAACGCATTCATGAACCGCTCACTCTGTCGTTGAGGATGTTTGTTTAAACTCTTCCGTTTTATTCACCTATGAATGCTAATTATTTCCCTTTGTCACCATACAATACAACCTTCTCTCTCTCTCTCTTTGAATATGTGTGTGTGTATACGTGTATATACATATA
>NC_068994.1:7991884-7993452 GCF_001194135.2 Octopus bimaculoides
TTATACGTATACACACACATATATATGTATATACCTATATACATACACATATACACAGACATGCATACATACATATATAGTTGCGGACGTGGCTTTGTGGTAAGAAGTCTGTTTGTCAACCACATGATTCCGGGTTCAGTTCCACTGCGTTGCACCTCGAACATGTCTTCTATAGCCTTCTGGGTGGTTTTGTAGAGGAAAAAAAGGGCCATCATATATATATATATATATATATATATATATATCTGTAATATATGTGACAATTATTCGGTTGCCATAATAAGACTCCGAGTTTCGAATGTCATATGTTCTCCATATAGCATCTGCTTAGGAATCCTGCTATCCTTCATTCTAATAAGGTGTCCAGTCCAACGTAACACGGTGCTTGTGCACCATTGCCTTAATACTCAAGATATCAGCTGTCCTCAGGACCTGTGTGTCTGAATAAGTTAAATCATATACTTAATATATATATATGTACATACATACGTGTGCGCGCGCGGGTCTGTCTGTCTGTATGTATGTACGTATGTATGCATATAGGTATGTACATATTTGTGTATGTGATTATGTGCACATAATTTGGGAATGAAATAGCGTGGTTACACAGGTTCAATTCCAGCCGAAACACGTTCCAGCCGAATCAAAAACAATCAATGTGCATGCACGAAATTAAAAATATAAATGGTGACAATTTGCCCATCATAAACATATATATATATGTATATTATATATATGTGTGTATACATATACATACATATATATATATATATATATATATATATATATATATATATATATATCCATACATACATATATATGTTTGTATGTATGTGTATGTATATATGTATGTATGTATGTATCGATGTCTTAACTCGGCATTACCGAAGGTTTCATATGTTCGCTTCGCATTCGCAATTGTGTAGCATTTAGGGTGTCTTTTGCTCAGGGATTGTTTCAATACAATTGTAAAAGACATTTAATCAGTCAGTCAATCAATCAATCAATCAATCTATCTATCTATCTATCTATCTATCTATCTATCTATCTAACATATGTATATACGTACACAAATCTTTACACAGACATACAAACATCAATACACAAACTCATATATATTTCTATACATATGTGTTTGTGTGTGTGCAAGTGTGTATACGCATACATATATACACATGACTATACATATGCATTCATCACAAGCTCATAAACACTTTTGTGTAATAACGAGTACATTTTCTCTTTTGTCCTTTAACTGCGATGTAACCAATTTTTCCGGCTGAGCGACCCTTTTTAGGGACTATAGTTCACAGATAAAGAGCAGCATAAAGGGCTTCAATAAGAAGTTAACGTACCTTGGCCTAAACACAAACACCTTTTTTTAATTTGACGGAACGGAAAGGTGGAGTATTTAAAAAATTTTTTTATTACATTATCTTATATTTTCTTTCTTCCTTTGTTTGTTTGTGATTTCTCTTCTTTCTTTCTTTCTTTATTTCTTTATTTCTTTCTTTTTTTCTTTCTTTCTTTCTTTCTTTCTTTCTTTCTTTCTTTCTTTCTTTCTTTCT
>NC_068994.1:7994084-7995204 GCF_001194135.2 Octopus bimaculoides
CTCCATCCTCCTCCTCCTCCATCCTCCTCCTCTTCCTCCCCTCCTCATCCCCTCATCTTCCCCTCCATCCTGCTCCTCCTGCTCCTCCTTTTCCTTCTCCTGCTCCTCTTCTAGAAAGCCAAGGGATTACGACCGTGACCATCCCTTCTTGTAGGCTACGCGTGGAGAAAAGTATCAGCCCCCATATTAATGTATCCGTTTCTAAACCTACGTATATATGTGTGTGTGTGTGTGTGTGTGTGTGTGAGGGAGCTTAATAGAAGGTGATTTTGAAGGACATTTGACTATTAGCTTCGCGGCTGTCGTTGTTGTTTTACTATTTGTATTTGTTGTTGTTGCTGCTGTTGTTGTCTTCCATTTGTGTTCCTTATTTAATGCTTAATGACCGTTTAACAGTTTCAGCATTGATCAATGGACGATTTAGTTTTTAGTTGGTTAGATGCTTTGTCATATGCGAAAACGCTTATCGTCCAAACAACCAAAACAGCTCCCAGAGGTCTCTCTCTTTATTTGGCTCTATTCTTCTCCTATTCTTTAGAACACCCTCTCTTCACTTCCTCTCTTATTCTCCGATTCGTCTCCATTTTGTTTCTTCATCATTCCCCACCCCCGTTCTCCCCTTATTCATTGTTCGTTCATTCGTTCGTTCGTACTTTCGGTCGTTCGTTTATTTCTTTTTCTGTATTCATTTATATTTCGAATAACTTTGCAGCCCTACACCGTCTCTCGATACATACATACATATAAATATATATATATACATACATACATATATGTATATATATATATATATATTACTCTTTTACTCTTTTACTCTTTTACTTGTTTCAGTCATTTGACTGCGGCCATGCTGGAGCACCGCCTTTAGTCGAGCAAATCGACTCCAGGACTTATTCTTTGTAAGCCTGGTACTTATTCTATCGGTCCCTTTTTGCCGAACCGCTAAGTTACGGGAACGTAAACACACCAGCATCGGTTGTCAAGCGATGTTGGGAGGACAAGCACAGACACACGAACACATATATATATGCATATACATGTATACGACGGGCTTCTTTCAGTTTCCGTCTACCAAATCCACTCACAAGGCTTTGGTCGGCCCGAGGCTATAGTAGAAGAA
>NC_068994.1:7997130-7999605 GCF_001194135.2 Octopus bimaculoides
ACACACACACACACACACACACACACACACACACACACACACACACACACACACACACACAAAAACATGTTTTGCAAAATGATGAAAACAGTAAAAAGATATGTTTTTCTTTTGCTTACGCCGCGAATTACTAAACAAATAACGAAGACGAACCACCTGGCTGGGTAAAGATTGCTTGGCAGAGTTAAGGAACAAGCAGTAGTACTGCTTGACTTTAAAGTTTTCGTCCAATCATCTATCTCTGCATCGCCAAGGGCAGATCGAGTTTTCTTTTACCTTCAGCAGAATTACGGAATGTCAAATCTGGCCAATGTGCCGTTAATATCTCTGCTATCGGTGACAGTGTTGCAGTTTCATCTCGAGAGTTCAGGAGGTTATCAACAGTACAGTGTTATCTCTTAGTCACCACTGATCCCAAGTCAAGGGCTTCAGTTATTGGCCAAACAACACGAGATGGTCATGTGACGAAGGTCAACAGGGCTCAGAGGAAGGTTGGCTCATATGTTACATGGGCTTAACGGAGTGAAGGCCAGAGGTGCAAAGCAGAAGGTATAGCTACTGTTGTGTGTAGTAGTAGTAAGAGACATTGGAGGGTTTTTTGTTCGGCAGAACTCGAGAAATAAAGTAAAAGAGAACAGCAGAACAAGAAGAAACAGTAGCAATGGTAGCCGCAGCAACAGGAGCAGTGATAGCAGCAGCAGTAGATAACAATAGGTTCTAAGTGTACTAGCAGTCGTACCATGGTCGCATCTTCGAGGATAGCCGAAACAACTTGCCTCGTTTTCAGGTCCAGATTTTACAACCACAGAATAGAGAATCCTGGGTCCTCTTCCACGTTTTAAACAAACAGAAGCCCACAACTGTACGACAGTACAGGAGATGGAATATGAGCAAGGTATTAAGTTGTCAACAACAATGACGAATAGGAAAAACAGAATGACAGAAAACACAAATAGCCCAGGGGCAAAGTGTAAAAGATTAATACAAGGAGCACACTCACCATGTAATTAATGCTCCCGCAAAAAAATCTGCCTTGAAATTTTTTATGCACCAACGATAAATTTCAAGGGAAGTTTATGCTACTGTGAAAATTATATCATGAAATTTATGTTTCTACGAAAAATATTACCATTGAATTTACGCATCTGAGAAAATTTTACATTGAAATTTACGCACCTACAAAAGTTTTTTGACAAAAATTTACTTGAAAATTCCGGTTTGGCAAAAAACAAAAAAAAAAATTGCTATGAGATTTACACTTCTTCAAGAAATTTACTCTGCATTTGCAAAAGAAAAAAAAAAATGCGCGAAAAAATTTACAATGAAATTTAAGTTGCGAAAACCAATTCTCTGGTAGTGGAGCAGAGTTATTTAATTTCGATTATCAACGATCTGGATTTTGCCTATCGCCTTCCCGTAGTCGATAAAATAAAAGTACCAGTAAGATACTGAGGTTGATATCTTCGACAATCCTCTCCCCGACTTCGTAGTCTTGAGTCAGTGTTAGAAAATTGTTATTATTTACAAGTAAAAACAAAAGAAGAAATAAGATATTATTATTATTATCATCATCACCATTATTATTATTATTATTATTATTATTATTATTATTATTATTATTATTATCATTATTTCAGTAACACACCCCTTGTGCGAACGCCAGAGTGGAAGATTTCCGATGCGGTTACAGAAGTTTGGCACACTGCCCGGATCTCTGCGATCTCCAGACACTGACCGAATTCTCTTGACTCCAAGATAAGAGTAGCGGGACGCTGGTGAGAGACGGGTTAAAAGAATGATGCCAGGGAAGAATCGGTGAATGAGAAGTGGATGTGGTTTGGGGAGAGAGTGGGGAAGCAATTACCATGGCGAAGGACGCGCGGCATCTCTGTGAATGTATGTATGTATGTATGTATGTATGTATGCGACTGTGTGTAGGTATACAACACCTTGCTACCTACCTACCTACCTACCTACCTACCCACCTACCTACCTACCTACCTACCTACCTACCTACCAACCTACCTACCTACTTACCTACCTATCTACATACCTACCTAACTATCTACCTACCTACTACCTACAAACATACATACGTACATACATAGCTATTTACACATACTTATTCACACACATATGTATGCATGTATGCACACACATATACATATATACATTTATACACATGTACATACAATCATATACATGTAAATATAAGCATACGATATTAGTGCACCTCTGCGTATATGTATATATATACATATATGTGTGTGTGTGTGTATACAAAGATATATATATATATATGTATATAAGTATATATATATATATATATATATATAAATATGCATATTTACATAAATACTATGTGTATGCATATGTGTATATATAGACACACGCATTCACGCATATACATACATACATGCATACATACATACATACATACATACATACATACATACATAGATACATACATACACG
>NC_068994.1:7999718-8001115 GCF_001194135.2 Octopus bimaculoides
AAGATATATATATATATATGTATATAAGTATATATATATATATATATATATATAAATATGCATATTTACATAAATACTATGTGTATGCATATGTGTATATATAGACACACGCATTCACGCATATACATACATACATGCATACATACATACATACATACATACATACATACATACATAGATACATACATACACGTATGGTGAAACTGTGTACAGTTGTGGAAATCATCTGCCCAGCGGATGTTAACATAAAGATCAGCGATAAAGAAAACACTTACGCTGAGCTATTGAGAAATTATCAGTTACTCTACCCGGGGTTACAAGTTCAGATCTATACCTGTAATTATTGAGGCACTGGGATGTGTTACAAACTGTCTAAGCGCCAATCTTGAGAAATTAGGCTTCTCAAAACAACATGAGAGAAAGCTAAGTAGAAGAAAGTTAGATCCAAGCCATCATTGGAACTTTAAAAATTTGTAAAGCAATCCAGAAGTTTATTATTTAAGTACATGTGCGCATGTCTAGACAAGCAACTATGTGCATGAACATATATACATAAAAGATTACGTACAAATCTGCATATGCATTGACTCCAAATATTGCACACACATACACATACCTGCAAGAATACCGTGTTGATGTTGGTGAAATTCCTATGAAGAAGCGTTGGCTCTGGGTTAGAAACCGGTTCTTTATTGGCAAGAAATCTTGAAATAAAACTAACGATGGCATACATACATACATGCGTAGATACAATATGGCGCCGTAAACATCGGACGTGCAGAGGTGCAGACGTGGAGCAACGTTCAAAATTTCTTTTTCAACATTTTCTTCAACACTTATACAAGACTCTCCGCCAACCTAAATTATTATTCCGACCGGATTTAAAAAAAAATAATACACATTATACCACGTGGAATTTCGCTAACATGATCATGGCTGAAAGTAATAATATGCAAGACTTTTCTCAAGTTTAAATTGTGATTTTTGTTTTTCTTATCTACATTCCAGCGACGGAACTTTGCATCTTTGTTAGAAACCAGTTCCATCCTCGGAAGAAGAATTCAAATAATTAAAAGCAGAAGAGAACATACATACATATATACAGACAGACACACGTACACATACATACATACATACATACATACAGACAGACACACGTACACATACATACGTACACACACAGACATACGTACATACATACACATACATACATACAGACACATACACATACATACACATACACACATACACATACATACACACATACATACACGCATACGCATATATACATACATATACACATACACATGCACATACATGCACACATACACACAAACACATGCATATATGCATACATACATACATACATACATACATACGTACACACACAGACATAC
>NC_068994.1:8001125-8003606 GCF_001194135.2 Octopus bimaculoides
CATACATACGTAC
This sequence comes from Octopus bimaculoides, assembly GCF_001194135.2. NCBI lineage: Eukaryota > Metazoa > Mollusca > Cephalopoda > Octopoda > Octopodidae > Octopus > Octopus bimaculoides. The sequence continues at coordinate 8,001,139 of NC_068994.1, forward strand.
ACACACAGACATACGTACATACATACACATACATACATACATACATACACACACATCCATACACATACACACATACACATCCATCCATCCATCCATCTATCCATCCATCCATCCATCCATCCATCCATCCATCCATATATACATACATACATACATACATACATACATACAAGCCGGATATTGTTGTTTGGGACAGACAAAAAAAAAAAACGGATCTACCGTTATCGAGGTCAGCTGACCTGTTGATGCGAATATCTCTTTGAAAACCAAAGAGAAAGAAGATAACTGTGTACAACTGTTTCGAAGCTTCCAGCCTCAATGTCCAGATTACAAATTTACATTTATACCAGTAATAAATGGTACACTTAGTAGTATAAGTATACGCCTAACTATCGGTCTGTATGAGCTTGGATTTTCAGAAAAAGATATCAGCCGACTGACTCACACATTACAAATACAATCTGTACTCTTTTGCACGGAAGTGACAGTGAGGGGCGCCTCTTACAGCAGGCGTTCAAACAGTTACTATCTACTTTGTCACATGTGGAGGCGCAATGGCCCAGTGGTTAGGGCAGTGGACTCGCGGTCATAGGATCGTGGTTTCGATTCCCAGACCGGGCGTTGTGAGTGTTTATTGAGCGAAAACACATAAAAGCTCCACGAGGCTCCGGCAGGGGATGGTAGCGAACCCTGCTGTACTCTTTCACCACAACTTTCTCTTACTCTTTCTTCCTGTTTCTGCTGTACCTGTATTTCAAAGGGCCAGCCTTGTCACACTCTGTGTCACGCTGAATCTCCCCGAGAACTACGTTAAGGGTACACGTGTCTGTGGAGTGCTCAGCCACTTGCACGTTAATTTCACGAGCAGGCTGTTCCGTTGATCGGATCAACTGGAACCCTCGACGTCGTAAGCGATGGAGTGCCAACAACTTTGTCACATACCTCCATTCTATCATGAAATCTTTTGTTGAGTGTTTTACTTTTCTTGGCAAATGGCAAAATAACAACCAAATCTCCCTTAATTCCTTTCTACTAAAAGCACAAGGCCTGAAATTTTTGGGGGAGGGAGCTAGCCATTACATCGATCCCAGAATTCGACTGGTATTTGTTTTATCATGCCCTAGGCATGTCAAATTAAAAAAAATAATCTTGTTATTAGAATGCCATTTGCATGCTTACATATATTTTAGCGTAGAGGCGCGTGGCTTAGTGGTTAGGGTGTCAGCATTATGATCGTAAGATTGTGGTTTCGATTCCTGGACCGGGCAACGCGTTGTATTCTTGAGCAAAACACTTCATTTCACGTTGCTCCAGTCCACTCAGCTGGCAAAAATGAGTCACGCTGCGATGGACTGTCGTCTCGTCCAGCTGGGGAACACATACGCCATTGAAACCGAGAAACCGGGCCCATGAGCCTGGCTGGGCTTTAAAAGGGCGCATTTATTATTATTACGCTTCCGAAAAAAAGAAAAACCGTTGGAAAACAGTTTATAGCAGAGACTCCAGCAAATAAGATCTGAAGAAGGAATTCTAATTCCGAAATATCATCGGACTATAGATAACCATGTTACAACAGGTATATAGTCCATTTTTTGTTCTATAGTACATTGTTATACCATTGTAAACTTTTTATTCTTTACAAACAATATACAATGCTTCAAGCGAACTACAATACTCTATTATTATTATATATTTTAGCAACAGATAATTTCTCATAAGTAAGCTTTTTTATGACATGACATTGGTCATTGCGGCGCTTTAGTAGAAGACTCTCTCTTGCCCCAAGGTGCCGCACAATGTGACTGAACCCTGGTTCCACGTCGTTGCGAAGCGAATTTCTTAACCTCACAGCCATTATTACGTGCAGAGCGAGATGGTCACAGACTGGAAAGTCTCTCTGCTCGAGGTGAGACGACTTAGAGACGAAACAGCAGCAGCCGCGGCGGCGGCGGCAGCGGCGGCTGAGGCGGTGACGACGGCGACGGCTACAGCAGTAGCAGCAACAGCGGAGACCGCAGCAACAGGAGCAGCAGCAACTGCAGCAACAGCAGCGACGACGACGACAACAACAGACAAGAAGAGACCACGATAATAATTGGATCTAAATATAGCAAGTCGTATATGAACGGTTAAATCCGCCAAGATGTAAATAGATATTTTCAGACGATATCGTTGATCCATAAAAATATGTGGTATGTGTGCGTGGTGGTGGTGGTGGTGGTGGTGATGGCGCTGGTAGTTTTCTTTATCAGAGTATATGTTACCCAGTTTATAACGAGAAATTGTGTAGTGTAGGCTATTTATTTATTTATTTAGTTAGTTATTCATTCGAAAAGGTGATATACTGAGCTGTAGGGTTTGTGGTATATGAATCGTGTTAATGAGAGGTGTTCGGTCGTTTGTGGAACTTTGAATGGCTGTGATTCCAGATGTGTTAATTATAGCATTATTAGTAACTTTACTAAGGG
>NC_068994.1:8003822-8004685 GCF_001194135.2 Octopus bimaculoides
CCACTTTGCCTTTTTATCTTTTCAGGGTCGATAAATTAAGTACCAGTGATACACTGGGTCGATGTAATCGACTTATACCCTCCCCCCTCAAAAGCCCCGAAATTTTTGGGATGAGTTAGTTAATTAGATTTTTGGGATGGGTTAGTCGATTAGATCGTTCGCAGTGCGCAACTGGTACTTAATTTATCGACTCCGAAAGGACGAAAGGCAAAGTCGACCTCGGCGGAATTTGAACTCAGAACGTAGCGGCAGACGAAATACCGCTAAGCATTTCGCCCGGCGTGCTGACGTTTCCGCCAGCTCACCGCCATCTCCAGGATACAATTCGACATAGAATATAGTATATTATTTACATTATTTACATTATTTATATTTGACGGATGTACAGTTCTATATAAATATAGAACTGTATAGAATATAGTGTGAATCTGTCATGCAAACCTTCAAACATCGTCACTATCTTTCCAAATCCTGCTGCATTTCATATGGAGTTTTTGGTCCTTCATAATCATCTCGGTGTATAAGTCACCTACCTTTTGTTGGCTGTGAATTTTGCTCGGAAAAATTCGACTTGTATCTTCATTTATCTTCTTTCTTGATTCAGCTCAAGCATGGCCGCAGTCATTGGACTGTGGCCATGCTTGGACACAGCCTCGAAGGGTTTTAGTCGAACAAGTCGACCCCTGTACTTATCTTTTGTTAAAAAGCCTGCTACTTCTCCTTTAGGTGTCTTTTTGCTGAACTGCTAGGTTACGGTGCCGTAAACAAGCCAACAACAGTTTTCAAGTGGTGTAGAGGGACAAGTACAAAGGCATACACACACATACATACACACATACATACACAAATACACACACACACGC
>NC_068994.1:8004695-8005813 GCF_001194135.2 Octopus bimaculoides
TATGAAGGCGCATGGCTCAGTGGTAAGAGCATCGGTCTCACAGTCATGAGGTAGTGAGTTCGATTCCTGTTATGTCCTTGGGCAAGACACTTTATTCCACATTGTTCCAGTTCACTCGACAGTGGAAATGAGTTGCGACGTCACTGGTACCAAGCCTTTGCCTTTCCCTTGGGTAACATCGGTGTCTTGGGGAAGGGAGGCTGGTTTGCATGGGTGACTGCTGGTCGTCCATAAACAACCTTGCCCGGACTTGTGCTTAGGAGGGGAACTTTCTGGGTGCAGTCCCATGGTCAGTCATGACCGAAGAGGATATTTACCCTTTACACACACGCCATACATTACATGCATATGCATACACGCGATAGGCTTCTTTCAGTTTCCGTCTTATCAAAGCATTGGTTGGTCCGGAGGTATAGTGAAAGACACATGTTCAGAATGCCACGTGGCGGGGACTGAACCTGGAACCATGTGACTGGGAAGCAAACATTTTACCACACAACCACGCTGGAAATAACGTATATAGCTAAAACAGCGACACCAATTCCACAACCAATAAGTGGACTCCACCTGTGAACTCGATCTGTGGACTCGATCTGTGGACTCGACCTGTGGACTCGATCTGCGCAGTAAACTGAACTACGAGGTCACATTATTATTCATTGTGCCACTTATATCTTTATTTAAAGATTTTAGGGAGTGGTTTGAGGGATATTTGGCTGCTAATTCTTGTAGGTTGTCGTTGTTGGTACAACGTGAGTTTACTAGATTATCTCCCCTATTGGTTAGTGGAGGCGCAATGGCCCAGTGGTTAGGGCAGCGGACTTCCGGTCATAGGATCGCAGTTTCGATTCCCAGACCGGGCGTTGTGAGAGTTTATTGAACGAAAATACCTAAAGCTCCACGAGGCTCCGGCAGGGGATGGTGGCGAACCCTGCTGTACTCTTCCACCACAACTTTCTCTCACTCTTACTTCCTGTTTCTGTTGTGCCTGTAATTCAAAGGGTCAGCCTTGTCACACTCTGTGCCACGCTGAGTATCCCCGAGAACTACGTTAAGGGAACACGTGTCTGTGGAGTGCTCAGCCACTTGCACGTTAATCTCACGAGCAGGCTGTTCCG
>NC_068994.1:8005823-8007128 GCF_001194135.2 Octopus bimaculoides
TTGTGAGAGTTTATTGAACGAAAATACCTAAAGCTCCACGAGGCTCCGGCAGGGGATGGTGGCGAACCCTGCTGTACTCTTCCACCACAACTTTCTCTCACTCTTACTTCCTGTTTCTGTTGTGCCTGTAATTCAAAGGGTCAGCCTTGTCACACTCTGTGCCACGCTGAGTATCCCCGAGAACTACGTTAAGGGAACACGTGTCTGTGGAGTGCTCAGCCACTTGCACGTTAATCTCACGAGCAGGCTGTTCCGTTGATCGTATCAACTAGAACCCTCGACGTCGTAAGCGATGGAGTGCCATCAACAACGTGAGATTACTAGATTATCTCCCCTATTGGTTATTCTTTTTTCTTCAGATTTTTGAGCAAGCTTTTGAACGGTAGAGGATTCCATACTGGCGTTATGTCTTATGTTTATTGCTGTTACTGCTCATGTTGCTTTCGTTGTTGTTGTTGCTGATTGTTTGTTTAGAGAGAAGTTGGATGGAAGTTAAGTCAGTATGAAAGCAATCTGTTCGGTGAGAGGGTGAGAATGGACGAAGGCAGTGGTGGTGGTCATCACCATTTGTCACATTTTTAAAGAACATGTATGTATATAAATATATATGCGCATTTATGTATGTCTATATGTATGTATGCATGTTTGTATGTATGTATTTAGGTTGGTAGGTAGGTAGGTTTATATGTATACATATGTATATCTACGTATATATGTATATGTGTGTATATATACATATATATATATGCAATATATGCACGTACGGAAATAATCTAATACATGCATAGATAGATGAATACATACATACACACACACACACACACACACACACACACACACACACACACATATATATATATATATATATACGTATACGTGTGTGTGTGTGTGTGTGTCTGCCTGTCTGTCTGTCTAATACACACATTCACATGTACGCATGAAATATTAATTGTCATATATATATATATATATATATATATATATATATATATATATATATATACATTATATATATATATATATATATATATATATACATATATATACACACACATGCTTATACACATGTACACACTCATGTATTAACATTCACATTTATAATGGAACTAGACAGCCAAACGGGTTAATGTTATGCGTCTGTTGTTTTAGCTTTTGCACATTGACCTAAAGACAATTACACGCATACATACCTTTGCACTCATATATATACATAATCACCTATATACATACATACATATATATATATATATACATGCATATATATGTGTATATACATATATATATATATATATATATATATATATA
>NC_068994.1:8007138-8008813 GCF_001194135.2 Octopus bimaculoides
TATATATATATATATATATATATATATATATATATACAAATATATATGTAGTTTTATGTGTCGGTATGCATGTATATATATATGTATGTGTGTGTATATATATCATATGTATATAGGTATATATATATATGTATATCTATATATGTATATATATATGTGTACTCTTTAAATCAGGATATTGCATTTATACGTATACACATATCTAGCCTTATATATTGTGTATATATCTATAACCTAGCATGCTCACACTCTTTCACACACACACACACACACACACACACACACACACACACACACACACACACACACACACACACACACACACAAACACACACACACAAAAAAACGCACACACTGACACGCCTGTGGTGTGTATATATATATACACTGGCTATATCGGCTTGTTACTAGCCGGATGGTTCTGTTTAATGCGGATAAAATACGCTATGATTTGCTTTAGTCTCTGACGTCACAACAAACATCGGACGGGACTGATTATCGAACGTACGTAAGTAAGTCAGGAAGCGACTGGCTGGGGCTGTATAAACACATCTCGCTCGCCAAAACGTTTTGGCTGCGTATATACATATCTTCGCTCGACACAATCTTGTGTGCACGCGCACTGACTCACTCACTCACACACATGCACACGTGTTCACATACACACACACACACACACACACACACACATACACACATTCACACATATACATCCAGACCTATAGTACTGCATATACATATATACACTCACATATATACATAAACACACACACATGCACTCACTCTGACACACACACTCACAGACACACACATACATTTACATTCATATGCACATCAAGACATATGTCCATGCGTATATATGCATGCATACATACATACATACATGCATACATATATATACATACATACATGCATACATATATATACATACATACACGCATACACATAATACATACATACGTACATACGTATACACACATACACATGATACATACATACCTGCGTACATATATATACACAAACACATACGTACGTACATATATACATACAGACATACCTACTTACATACATTGGTCCATAAGTACACACACGCACACATATACACCCAGAAATACTCATGCATAAAGAATTATCTTTATGTATATCTGTGGATATCTATGTGTGTGTGTGTGTGTGTGTCTATGCGTACATATATACTTACGTCTACTTACATATATACATATTCATACTTATATACAAAAGTACACAATCACATATACATCTATACCCATGTACACCCGCGTTTCAATACAACTACGTCTTCCCTAAACGAGACCAACTCGTGAATAGATGCCATCTATTATTTCAGTTTCGATTCCGGATGGTGACTCTTTAACTCTTTTTATGTGTTACTGCAATCGAAAAACAAGGAATGAACGTCACAAACTCCCATGCAGTCTAATACCCTAGTTCTATGCATGCTATATACAAGCCTAAGTAATTTGTTCGCTAGATTTTATCGTTTGGTTCTACAAAAAGGCATTTCTGTGTGATATGATGTTCGCTTCCCCATGCATGGCACCTTGGTCAAGTGTCTTTTACTATTGCCTCCATCCTCCGGACCCACAAAAGCCTTGTGAGGAAACGAAAACAAGCCTTTTATGTACACACACACACACACACACACACACACACA
>NC_068994.1:8010447-8011088 GCF_001194135.2 Octopus bimaculoides
ATATATATATATATATATATATATATATATATAAGCCATACATATACGTTCATATACACTCACAAACAGATGAATGGGTATACGAGTGTATGAACTTATGCGAACGCATATGTGGTTATAAGGACCTATAGATATACAGAAATGACCCCGGTCCATCTTGAATAATCTTAACCCCCTCCCCAAGTCACTGCATACATTACTTTTATCCCCTGTAGATCTCCCTTTCTAAGTGAAAACACCAATGATATCTAGCTTTTGGAGGAACTTTGGCGACAGAAAATCTGTTGTTCTTTCCATTACAAAAGCCGCCTATCTTAGTTCAGATCAACACCGAGACGAGTCAATTGTTTTGGCAGCTTGAAATACTGCAGTCTTGTTATAGGGACACGTTCGGAGTTTTGGGAAACTAACACACACACACACACACACACACATACACACACACACACACACACACACAGACAAATACACACACATACACGCGCGCGCATACACATACATGAACGCACACACAGAGGCACACATAAATACACATATACACACAGGCACACACACATACACACGTACACTTATCCGCGTATATACATATACACGTATATATGTAAACACACACACGGACTTACTGGCACAGAGAAGATCGT
>NC_068994.1:8012007-8013391 GCF_001194135.2 Octopus bimaculoides
TCTTAAACGTAAGACATTATGACCGAGTATGAAAAACAATAGATGGATAAGGTTATATATATATATATATATATGAGGCTGGTGGTGGTGGTGGTGGTGGTGGTGGTGGTGGTAGCGGTAGTGCTGCTGCTGCTAATGGTGATGATGAGAAACGGTGATGATGATGCTGTTTAGCTCCAGATCAACCACGATCGAAGGTATTTCAGTCGTTGGGTTTCAATCGCTCATACCCACTTCGTTTTCCTCCACTCCGCAGGCAAACCAAGGCCACGTTATTTAATGTGCTTTGTTTATGAAGACAGCGAGACGTAATTTGAGAAAGGATTGGCTACTATTTCTATCTCCTCCCATATTGACTCAACTCTTCATTATTTCGGCTTAGATTTAGTGCAGCGAAGTTTATGTTCAGATATGCAGACAGATAAAGAGACTGCGAGAGCAAGGGTTAATATTGAGAGAAGCATCTGGGAAGGTAGTCCATAGATTACCGTATGTTTGTATGTGTGTGTATGTATGTATGTATGAATGTATGTATGTATGTATGTATGTATGTATGTATGTATGTACGAATGTATACATATGTATGCATATATATATATATATATATATATATATATATATATATATATATATATATATATATATATACATACATAAATGAGAAACAGAAATATATCAAGAAATAAAGGCATATATATACGTATACATATCTATATGTATATAATTACGTATACATATGAACATACATACACTCACACACGCATACATGTGTGTGTATGTGTGTGTGGAGGGGTGCGATGCATGCGCGAATGCGTGTATGCAAATATCCACTGATATACACAGAGAATACACACGCAGAAGAGAGAGAGAGAGAGAGAGAGAGAGAGAGAGAGAGAGAGAGAGAGAGAGAGAGAGAGAGAGAGAGAGAGAGAGAGAGAGAGAGAGAGAGGGGTGAGAGTGAAAGAGAGAGAGGAAAAGAGGAAGAATGAGATAGAGCACGAGAGTTTCGAGTGAGTTTCATTGGTCGGCCAAGAGTAAAGTCTTGAGTGACGTCTGCTGCGATGGATAAGACAGCCATGATCGTTCAATATTGCATCTATACGTTATGCATACACCTACACACAAATGTACACACACACACACACACACACACAAATATATATATACGAGGGGCTGCTGAAAAGCTCTTGGCTTAAAGGGTATCGCGAAAGGCCTGGATTGTAAGCCCGAACCTTCCGAGTTCTTTTACAGGGCTTTGAAAAACTGAAGGACTGCTGCAATATGCGTGTGAATCTGAGAGGGAAAGAGAGAAGAATATGTCGAATAAAATCCTATTTTCTTTTACCCAAAGTCAAGAACGTTTCAGCAGCCCCTCGTGTGTATA
>NC_068994.1:8013690-8017154 GCF_001194135.2 Octopus bimaculoides
TATATATACATATATATATATATGTATATATGTACGACAGGCTTCTTTCTGTTACCGTCTACCAGATCCACTCATAAGGCATTGATCAGCCAGAGGCTATAGTAGAAGGTACTTGACCTTTGTGCCACGCAGTGGGATTGAATCCGGAACCATGTGGTTAGGAAACAAGCTTCTTACCACGCAGTTTATGTCTGCTGATGTTATTTTCGTTGTTGTTGTTCGACCCTGATCGAATAATGCTATGATCAAAAGGATTTCAAAACTGTCCATTCTATAGATGAGGGCCACCAAACCACAACTACATTAATCCAATGCGTCTTCTTTCAAGAGGGTACCGTGTGATTTGATTCAGATTTGGTTATCATTTCTAGGATAGCAAGCATCCCCTCACAGGCTTCCTTCTTGGTTGCAGTCTTTATGTTTGTTGTAGGTATGTTCGTAATTGTAGTTCAGCCCTGATGAAGCAAACCATTCTTAAACCGATATCCCAATTATATTTCCTATACACGAGGGTCACAAAATCACAATTACTTTATCCAACAATTATCCAACACGGTTGTGATTTTGACTGAGGTTTGGTTACTATGTCTAGCACAACAAGCGACCACATAGAGGCTTCGTGGTGCTCTGAGTAGTTAATGACGGTGCTATTGAACACTGAACGTATTAGATGTCGGTGTCAATAAGGCTACATAAACCTTTTCATAGACGCAGAACAGCACTCAAGAGACTGAGGTCTTCTTATTGCTAATGGACTGTAAGAGTATTCAAGTTTATAATAAACTGTTAAGTCTCTGTTGCTACTGACCTTTTCATTCACGCTTGCATAGAGAGGGAATAGAATAACGAAGTGTTATGTAAACATACGTTTGACTGCAAGTTTTTGTATACGCGTCGGGCTTCTTTGCACAGACGCACACTCATACATTGACGCATATATTGCATTCACTCGCACGCATAGGTATCAACATACAAGAATACACGGACCAACATTCTTGCTCAGGCACACACACACACATACACACATGCATGTAAATATATATGTATATATGTATATGTATTGCATATATGCATATACATATACATGTATACATACATATATATGCATTACTTTTATACTATATATATACACACACTTCACGCACACATATGTGCAAACATGTATATTATACACAAACACATATATGTAACACACACACACACACACACACACACACACACACACACACACATGTATGTATATATGTACACGTATTGCATATATGCACATACATACACATATATACATATATATGTATTACATATATACTATATACACCCACAATTCACACTTCACACACATATGTGCACATATATATACATTACACACACACGCATATATATATGCACATATGCATATACGTATACTTATATTACTAAATTAACATTTTATATACATATGCATATCTGTACACACATACACACACACACGCGCATACATATATATGCACAATACGTATATGCATACGTGTACTCCCTCATATACATACACACGCATATACATACATACGTACATTCATGCATGCATACATACATACATACATACATGCAAAGACACACACTCATATACATATACATAGCTTATCCAAGCAGTTTATCTTCAAGTTAAAAGTATTGTGTTTCTATTTTCCGATGAGATTTGTTTTTCTAGATTCGGAATATTAAATTTCGAAAATTCTCTGGTTAAAACGATGCTGGGAGTCCTTATTGACCTTTCAGTTGAAAAGATCTATTGCGGACTATCAGACGATAAATGTAAGACAAGCAGACGATATATGTGCAACGCTAGCATACGATAAACGTAAAGCTAAAATTGCTAATGATCTCTGCATTAAATACGTTGATACAAACTGACTTAGTTATTGTTTTATTGTTTTCCATGCATATGGTGTAATGTTTTTTCTGAATAAATATTACGTTTTTATAATCAGATAGCGTCCGGTTTGGGATATTTACATGGAAATTCTTCCTTCACTATTTCAGTTTATACTGTCGAAGATGAAACATTTTTTTCAAATTATCACCCCTTACTTGTTAATCTAGTTAAAATGATAATAGCCAGTGAATTAGATTGTCTTCTCATCAAGAAGATAACTAACGAGTTCGAAATGCATCTGCCAGCTCATACGAGCCGCCCTGAGTTAACTACAGTGTTTAAACACCATTTTGTATCAAACGAGAATTTTTCTCCACGGAAAATGCATACAGCGCAAACGCTTTACAAGTTCAAGAACCTCACAAGCCTATTTGAAATGGCTGTAAGTTTATTTAGTCTCTGCTTCGAACATCTGCTTACAAATTTGTTACTGGGTGGAAGGCCAATGCGCAACTATCAGTAGATAATATTGACTGAAGAATGAAGTGGCACTCCGTCGCTTACGACGTCGAGGGTTCCAGTTGATCCGATCAACGGAACAGCCTGCTCGTGAATTTAACGTGCAAGTGGCTGAGCACTCCACAGACACGTGTACCCTTAACGTAGTTCTCGGGGATATTCAGCGTGACACAGTGTGTGACAAGGCTGACCCTTTGAATTACAGGCGCAACAGAAACAGGAAGTAAGAGTGAGAGAAAGTTGTGGTGAAAGAGTACAGCAGGGTTCGCCACAATCTCCTGCCGGAGCCTCGTGAAACTTTAGGTGTTTTCGCTCAATAAACACTCACAATGCCCGGTCTGGTAATCGAAACCATTAAATATTATTATATTTAATAAAGAAAGCTTATAAAATATATAAGGATGTAAGTTGTACTGCAGTCTTAAAAAGAACGTCCAGATTAAATGAGGTCAAACATAACAAAAGAAGATTTGAAAAGTGACATCTTTCTATTCTAAACGTTTTAAAAATTATTGCAAAGTTTTAAAGAATCTTCAAGGCATCTCTCTTTATTTGTTTAATGCTTTCATGTGTAAAAATATAGACGTACGGATCTTATATGCAAACATTTACGTATATATGTGTATATGTATGCATGTCTGTGTGCATATATGTATATATATATATATTCATATACATATATATATGTGTGTGTATGTATATGTATATGTCCATATACATATATTTGTGTGTGCGTATATATATATATATATATATATATATATATATATATATACACATACATTACACATAAATATAGATCAATATATATATGTATGTATGCATATATATATATATATATATATATATATATATATATATATATGTGCATATATAATATGCATATATGAATATATATATACATATACATATGTATAAGTGAAAAATATATATATATATAAACATACGTATGTATATAATATGAATGTACGTATGCTTAAATTATATACATATACATTTATATACCTTCATACAAAGACTCGCACACACATACACACAGATATATATATATATATATACCTGTACATTTGCATGTATATGTGTATACACA
>NC_068994.1:8017164-8017321 GCF_001194135.2 Octopus bimaculoides
TTTGCATGTATATGTGTATACACACTCACATACACACACACACACACACGCACACACACATATATATATATACAGATATATATGTACATATATATGTATGTGTGCATATATGTATATTTATGCACGCATATATTTGCATATGTAAATGTATATATAT
>NC_068994.1:8018875-8021867 GCF_001194135.2 Octopus bimaculoides
TTATTATTATTATTATTATTATTATTATTATTATTATTATTATTATTATTATTATTATTATTATTATTCAGTAGTTTTATTTTTATAACGTGCTTTCACTTCACTACCGAACGCAGCTCTGTGTTCCTTGGGTATGTGCTGTGGTTTGCTGTGATGCTCTTATGGTTACTGTATTGAAAGTGTTTTGCGTAGAATGTGTGCAGTGCCCAGTAGTGCAATTTTCTGTATGTTATATATATTTGTAAGTCCTGGTGTTTTTGTTATGTATTTGTCTGAATATTTTTTTATTATACCTAAGGCACCTACTATGATGGGATATTATTATTATTATTATTATTATTATTATTTTTACTATTTTAGCTGGCGAGCTGGGTCATCTGCTTTTACACCCTGAACTCAAAATTATACCCCCTCCCCTAAAATTGCTGGCCTCCTTCCAAAAAATTTGAAACCATTATACGGGGCGACGAGATAGCAGAATCGTTAGCACACAGGACGAAATAGTTAGCGACATTTCGTAGTCTTTACAATCTGAACACAGATTCCGCTGAGGTCGACTTTGCCTTTCATCCTTTCGGGGATCGTACCAGTGAAGTACTGGGGGTCGATGTTATCGACTAGCCCCCTCCCACAAAATTTCAGGCCTTGTGCCTATAAGAGAAAAGATTATTATTATTACTATTGTTATTATTACATAATGTAAATGGATTGGCTGAATCGCTAGCACTTATGTAATAATAATAATAATAATAATAATAATAATAATAATAATAATAATAATAATAATAATAATAATAATAGGTAAGAATATTGACCAACGTGTTCGCTGCCATACTAGTTGTCTAGATTAATCTATATTTAGAGCTTTTGAAATAATATTCTGATTATTTTGTTGAAGTCAAGTCTACAGTTAAATATAAAACTTGTTGTCATAATATTGATCTGTTGCTTTGATACAAAGCCAGACATTTGTTTAATCGATTCTTATTGAAATCCACCCCATGCCTGGTATTGCATCATCGAGAGAGAAAAAAAAAGTCTCGAAGGGAAGTAAAACGAAGTCTATCTATTCCGCATTTGAACTCAGAACGTAGATGATAGGATATAAATGAGTTACTATCTGCTTAGAGATAGTATTAAGATCTAGTATTTACTATCTGACATGCTATTAAAATCTATTAACTACAATTTTATATACCATTAAAAACAAATAAATTTTAACTAGCGTGCAATTAAAAACTATTAAATATTATTTGACCTCCTATTAAAAAGCTTTAAATACGAGTGTATACACTATTAAAATTATTAGATACTACTATGGGCATACTATTAATTGCTATTAAATACTATGGGTCATTCTTTTCTACTCTAGGAACAAGGCCTGAAATTTTTGGAGAGGGGGTGCCAGTCGATTAGATCGACCCCAGTACGCAACTGGTACTTAATTTATCGACCTCGAAAGGATGAAAGGCAAAATCGACCTCGGCGGAATTTGAGCTCAGAACGTAAAGCAAAGACAGACAGAATACCACTAAGCATTTCGCCCGGCGTGCCAACGATTCTGCCAGCTCACCGCCTTATGCTATTGGCCATTCTATTAGAACTATTAAATACTATTTGGCATGCTATTAAAATACGATTTGATGTACTATTAAAACTATTAAACACTGTTATTCTATTTAAAAAAAAAAACCCAGTTAAATATTACTATTAAGAATCATTAAATATCATTTGGCATACTGATTTCAAATTCTGGCACAAGGCCAGAAAAATCGGGGGAGGGGTGAATCGATTACATCGGCCCCAGTGCTCAACAGGTACTTATTTTATCGATCCCGAAAAGATGAAAGTTAAGTCGACCTCGGTGGAATTTTCCATTTGGTATATTAAAAACTATCCAGTACTATTTGCATTTTATCAGATACTGTTAAACATACAATTTAACATTCTTTAATACTATTGGTCGTACTATTACCGTATTTTATAGCTCAGAAGGCACACTTCTTTTACCAAAATATGTTCCCGGAAATCAGCAATTATTAAGAGCTCTAACACATTGCGAAGGTTTCAATTTCTTCTAAGGAATAATTCAGATACAGCAGCGTTCTCTAAACTGAATTGCAAGTCTCTTAAAAAAAAAAACCAACCAAAAAACCAACTACTTCTCAAAGTTTTTAGTATTTACTAAGATAACATTGAATATCAATAATACTTAGTTCATATAAAGTAACACCAGGCGAGAGGAAACTTAAGTGACAACAGTGTACCACACACGTAAAACAAACTAGCGGTCTGTTAGAAACCAATGTTTACATTCTGCGTCAGTGCCATTGCGTTTCATTAGTTTTAAGCCAGAAACCTTCCAGATAAGACGACTTTAAAATTTTAATTTACAGTGCAATGTTTGTTTAAATGGTAAAAAAGAATCTTAATTTTTTGGTTGAACAGAGTTAAGCCATATCTTCTTCATAAAATATCTTCATATTACAGTGCAACATTTAATTGATACTCTACTCGTTTTTTTTTTTTTACTCTTTTACTTGTTTCAGTCATTTGACTGCGGCCATGCTGCAGCACCGCCTTTTAGTCGAGGAGCAAATCGACCCCAGGACTTATTCCTTTCTAAGCCTAGTACTTATTCTATCGGTCTATTTTTGCCGAACCGCTAAGTTACGGGGACGTAAACACACCAGCATCGGTTGTCAAGCGATGGTGGGGGGACAATCACAGACACACAAACGCACATATATATACACGTACACGTACCCAACACCTACAACCCCACACAAACACGAACACACACACACTCAAATAACCACCTGTTGACCTTCTACCTACACTGTCTATAGCGTCCACTAACCAGTCCTGCTACTAATTTCTTCCACTACGTCATACACACACAAACACACTAACAGATAAACCACCAAACCATGCACACACACACACACACACACACATACATACGTACACACACGTTCTGTTATCACACACA
>NC_068994.1:8025419-8026432 GCF_001194135.2 Octopus bimaculoides
TTCTTCTTCTTCTTCTTCTTCTTCTTCTTCTTCTTCTTCTTCTTCTTCTTCTTCTTCTCATCCTCCTCCTCCTGCTTCCCCTTCATCTTCCTTCTTTCTATATTTTTGTTAATCTTAAAGGCAGTTTTCGTTTTTGTTTTCTGGGAGTTCCAGCATTATTCCTGACACTTTCTTTTCAGGGTGGACGAAAGGGAAATCTGATGGATAATATAAATATAAATATACGTAAAAATAATTAAAAAAAAATAATGGTTGGGTGGGCTAAAATGTTTAGTGAAGTAGAGATGACCAAGATAGTACAGGATTGTATGCGAGATATGAAGCTTCATCGTTCTGGTTTCAAGTCATAAGCGATACGACTATCCTGTCATATATCTTGGGTCTGTTCGTATCTCTTAGCTTTACTTTTTACTTGTTCTATTCACTGGACTGTGGTCATATTGGGTCACCACATGGAAGGGTTTTTAGTGGAGCAGATCAACCTGAATACTTATTTTTGAAGTGCCGGTTCTTATTCTATCGATATTTTTTGCCCAATCCCTAAGTTACGGTAGTATTGACCATCATTCAATGTCAACCGTCTGTTGCTGTTGGGACTAGCCCCAAGTCAATCGTGATTGACTAAACATATACAGTTATGATCAAAATGAGTTGTCGAACTGCAATCAAGCTAGGGCACAGCTCCGAAGCTTTTTAATCGAACAAATTGATTCCAGGACTTATTTCCTAAGCCTAGTACTTATTTTATCGGTTTTTTTGCCGAACTGCTATGCTACGGGGATAGACGGTGACGGGGTGGACAAACACAGACACAAAGACACATACGCATATATATATATATATATATATATATATACGCGATAGGCTTCTTTCAGTTTCCGTCTACCAAATCCACTTACAAGGCTTCTGTCAGCCCGTGGTTATAGTAGAAGACCCTTGCCCAAAGTATCACGCAGTGGGACTGAACCCGGAACCATGTTGTTGGGAAGCATATATATAGATAGACACAACGG
>NC_068994.1:8027226-8033135 GCF_001194135.2 Octopus bimaculoides
ATGTACTGCGGTCGATGTATTCGACTTAGTCCATTTGTCTGTCCTTGTTTGTCCCCTCTGTGTTTAGCCCCTTGTGAGCAATAAATAATTAAAAATTTGATGATATATATATATATATATATATATATATATATATATATATAATGCAAGCCATATGCTACAATTTTGTTCCAGATTGAAAGGGTACTGCACATTAAAACAAGATTCCCAGAGAGAGAAATGTTCTTATGACACGGCGTACAAAGAGTGCACTTTGCCACAACAGAGAACTTAATGGCAATGTAAAATCCAGCCTGGAAACAGCAGTGCTGGGTATTGAGACCCCAGGACTTAGTCTTTGTAAGCCTAGAACTTATCCTATCGGGCCCTTTTGCCGTACCGCTAAGTTTACGGGGACGTAAACACACCAAAATCGGTTGTCGAGCGATAGTGGGGACAAACAAACACACAAACACCCCCCACACATATATACGACGGGCTTCTTTCAGTTACTGTCTACCGAGGCTATATAGTAGAAGACACCTGCCCAAGGTGCCACACAGTGAAACTGAACCCGGAACCATGTGGTTGGTAAGCAAGCTCCTTACCACACAGCCACGCATGCGCCTACGATGTGAACTATTTCGGCAGATAAATTTATTGAGTCAATGGCGGATATCACTCGATGCTGAGCGGATGAACACAAAAAAAAACAAAAAACTGTCAACGACTAGGATCGACCGGTTCTGTACTCATGGGTTGCACAACTGTACTCATGGCTACTATCTGCTACCATCTGTACTCATGGCTTGAACAGATGAGATACTCAGTAAATCGAAAGACCAATATGAATTATTGGTCCGGACAAGTCGCTCGATCGGATGAGGGTGATGATAATGCCTACAAAAAAAAAAAAAGACAGGAGAATTGCGTCTTCAAAAGACTTCGGTCGATAAGCGAAAACAGAGCCTAGGGCTAAACGACAACAACAACAACAACAACAACAGCAAAAACAGCAACAGCTAAAGCAACACAAATTCAAGTATTCCAACAATGGGAGCTAGTATTTCTTGCCTAATTGAGAAATCATTATCTATCGCACACTTCTTCTATCCAAACACCATATCAGTTTTCTTGCGAATCGACGTTTTATTTCGTATTCCTTTTAATGTTTTCTTTGTTCTCTAGTTGTTGTTGTTTTTTTTTACTTCTTTTTTTTGTTATTGTTCTTTTTTTATTCCTTTCTTTATGTTGTTGTTGTTGTCGTTATCGTTGTTGTTGTTGTTGTTGTTGTTGCTACTGTAGATCTTCCCCCCCCCCCTGCGTATATTTTTGTGTGTTTTATTTACTTAATTTATGGCTTAAAGGAAAATATTTACGGGAAATATCACAACCATAGTAACACTAGGAAAAAAACCGACAGACACACACACAAACACATATATGCGATGTATGTATGATTGTGAATGTGTGTATACATTTAGATGTATATATATATATATATATATATATATATATATATATATATATATGCGTTTATACATATACATGCACATGTATACTCATATATAATGTACATATACATATGTATATTGTGACATATATATAAGTATACGAAAGCATATATATATACATATAGACATATACATACATACATACATTCACAGGTGGTGTGTTGTGTTCTTGAGGAAAACACTTCATTTCAGGTTGCTCTGCGATCATTCCGCCATCTGACGTGAAATGGATCTTTTCTGGTTAGCTGCACCTGTGGAAATTTTGAAGTTTAGAGAAAGTTCTAAAATTTGGTGCATTGGTGTAATTTTCCACGATGTATCTCAGTAGTTAATTCACTTTTTCCAGAATTAAAAGAAAAAAAAGTTACAGAGGTTTAAAGTTTGATCATTTTGATCCTGTCAGAAAACATGATTTGGCTAAAATTGTCCCAAATTTGTAAACTTTAAAAGCTATTAACTCTTTATTTATTGATTTATTTATCGATTTGTTTATTGATTTATTGTGAAAATGAATTTCATGTCAATGATTACTTTCCAAACTACACCAATACACCAAATATGAAGTCAATTGGAACAAAAGCTCATGAAATTGAAAAGTGGAAACTCTCAAACATACGAGGGCCAGTGGGACATGAACGAGGATAACTGCGACATGTCGACCACGTCGGCAGCTGTGTCATCAATGCATTGTTTCGGTAACCAAATAACTCTAAAACAACTTGGATACATCCTTAGAGCAGGGACTGGCATGTAATGGATAGCATATTCGCCAGAAAACAAGATTAAAAAAAAAAACGATGTTGTTTTAATTCGTTTCTACCATAATACAAGTTGGCTGTCTTCCATACCATTTTGTTGCGCAGCAAAATACCTTTCAGAATCTCGGGAAAACAACGATATCAAAATATCAAAACTCCGAAATGTATAAATGCCAAATCACTCAAGGTTGAGGATAAGAAACCTGAGCTTTTAGATAAACTGGATGCAATTTTATCGAATGAATGCCAATGTAAAGGAAAAACATCGAAGAATTGCGGAGTTGCCTCAAAGTTGCATCGTATTCAGCTTTCTTTATAATATTCGGAATGTCTCATCGTATGCATCGAGATTGAGTCGACGAGAACAATCTAGAAGCCAAATCTATCTTAGAATGTATGGTGCACTGAACAATTGTATAAACTGTATAGCAGAAAAAAAAATACCAAGTGAAAATGGTGACATGTGTTGAACTAAAGAGATGTCAGTTCAAAGCTGTTTTGGAAGTTAGAAGGAAACATGGCGGTACATAAAGAAACTGGGGGTCAACTTGCAGCAGATAGGAAGGATAGTGAGGCATTCTGGGATGGTGGTTTGAGAATGGTCTATGAATGTAGATGGTATAAAACTGCTGACTGGTGGTGGTGGCGGTGATGGTGTGGGGGTGGGGTTAATGAGATTTTGCAGAACTAGAAGGAGCACTTTAAGACCGTTTTGTTTGCCAAAATAAATAATTAACGAAGAATTCTTTCATCAGTTCCATAAACATGGTGGTGCTCCAGCATGACCGCAGTCACTTGGCTGAAACGCACAAATAAATAAATAAACAAATCAAAATAGTACAACTTATGGCGAGTTAACAGAGCGTATATATTCCCAAACGCCTGTCCGTTACAGGATTACTCATTTTTTGTCAGCTGAGTAGATTGGAGCAACGTGAAATGAAGTGTTATGCTTAAGAACTCAATGCTTCGCTCGGTCTAGGAACCAAAACTACAATCTTAAGGTCGTGAGTGCAATACCGCAAACACTCGTCTTTACACAGCATTGGCCGGCCCAGGGTTATAGCAGAAGACATTTGGCCAAACCAAGGTGTCGGACATTGGGACTGAACTGGAAGCCGCTTGATTGCAAAGCAAGCTTCTTAAGTACACAACACACTCAAGTCTTCGCCTAAAACGTCTACAAGAGGAAATATTTGCAAATATTTGAAAATCTAGTCCTGTCTATATAGGGTGAACCCTTTAGCGTTTAAATCGGTCAGATCCAGCCTCTCACACCTACCCTACAGTGTCATTCTAAAACCAAAGAATCACATCATCGAAATCTTGAAGCTACGAAATAAAGCATGATTCGTACAAAACATTGTGAAGAAATAAGCATTACAAAGGACCCCTTTCTGTCATGAATGACCGTGGGTTTGCACCTAGAGAGTCCCCCCCCCCCCCGAGGCAAAAGTCCTGGCAAATTTGTTTATGGAAGACCATGAGTCGCCCATACCAGCCTCCACCTCATCACGCCACTGATGTTGTCCAAGGGAAAAGCAAAGGGGCCGATACAGCTTGGCACCAGTGACGGCGCAACTCATTTCTACAGCTGAGTGAATTGGAGCGACGTGAAATAAAGCGTCGATTCAAAGCAATGCAAATAAATAAATAAGCACCACAATTCAGAAACTAATCTGAAGGCTTAAAGGGTGGAAGGAGAATAAAGAAAAGAATATTGTTGCTGTGCCAAGAATATCCTTGATCACAGTTCTGCTGGACCAAGGTTGACCTAGGGCATAACGATAAAAACAACAACAACAACGACAACTGTAGCAGTATCGGCAGCATCGGTAGCCTCAGGCGCAATAGCAACAAAGCTAAAATAACGCTGAATTCGGTCATAAATATCAGAAGTGACACAATGCACTAAGATAACTGTTGTATATTATTCCTCGCTTTAAACATAACTGTCAAACGCAAAAAGCGATAATAAAATACGCCGTGCAGTAGAAAACATTTAAAGGCAAAATTGATAATTGATAAAATGATATATACGTTAATAATGGAAATATATTTGCGTATATATACATATATATACATATATATATATTTATATATGTACATGTATATATATGTACATATATATATATATATATATATATATATATATCTTTCAATGTATATACATACGCAAACATATATGTATGCATGTATGTATGTATATATGTATGTGCGCGTGTCTGTATATATATATACATATATATATATATATATATATATATATATATGAATATATATATATAAATATATATATATGTACACACACATGTTTGTATACATGTACGTATGTGCATGTCTCTGTGTGTATATATATATATGTATATATATATATATATATATATATGGGAGAATATACAAAAAATAACAACAGACGAGGACAGGTGGTGTAAATAACAAAAGTATATATTAGTATATATGTATGTATGTATATGTATGTATATATATATATATATGTATGTATGTATGTATATATATATATGTATATGTATGTATGTATGTATGTATGTATGTATGTATGTATGTATCTGTTTGTGTAGGCTTCATTGCAAGAACGCAAAACACTCAATATACACCTGTGATGGAGGCGCGTAGAGTCTGTTATGACTGAAACTGCCGTTTAATGTTGATATACCACTTATATCATGTATCAAAATATATCACAAAACAAATTCCCATCATGAAAAGAATGTATGTCTGTTTATCTATCTATCTATCTATCTATCTATCTATCTATCTATCTATCTATCTATCTATCTATCTATCTATCTAATGCTACACCAGCTCTACCGCGCAATCGTAAACAAGCGGCATAAAAGAAGAGGAAAGACTACTTCTTCTTGCCTTTTATGTCGGTGCATAACTGATGTGATAGTTATGACTACAAAATATACTTTATTGCATACATTGTGTCTTTTCAAGTCGTAGATAATTTGAAGAACAATAAACCAACCAAACAAACAAACAAACAAGCAAGCAAGCAAAAACGTCATTGCTGACTCTGCTGGTGAAGGAAATTTTATCCGGATTCTTTTACTAAATTTCTTTAATCCGAGTTCGTAGATTTGACAAACATATTCTCAAGGCATCTTGCACATAGTTGGATATGGTGCCAATGGTTATCCTCTACCTAGACATAAAACAATAGCATGTATGCATACACACAGATGTGTGCACATATACGCACACATACACAGTTTTACACAAGTTATGACAGATTGTGGTATATATGTAGGCGTGGCTGTGTAATAAGAAGCTTGCTTCCCAATCACATGGTTCCGGGTTCAGTCCTGCTGCGTGGCGCCCTGGGCAAGTGTCTTCACAAAACTTTGTGAGTGGATTTGGTGGACGGAAACTGAAAGAAGCCCGTCGTATATATATATATATATATATATATATATATATATATACGTAAACACATACACGTTCAGTTTGGGGTTGTTGTTTTTTCTTGAAGAAGGAAAAAAAGATTAAGTGAAGTTGATAACGTTAGAGAAACGAAAAGGAAGTTTTCAGTTTCGATTCTAGGTAACAACCCCGACCAACCAACGAACCAGCCATTAAGAAACTCGAACCCAACGAAGCCTGACCCTTTCAAATGTACCTTATACCCTAC
>NC_068994.1:8035222-8035767 GCF_001194135.2 Octopus bimaculoides
ATATATACATATATATATGTTGGAGAATTTACGAAAAAAACAACAGCAGACGAGGACAGGTGGTGTAAACAACAAAAGGATGTATTAGTTTAACGCTCGGGAATAGAGAAAGGCTTTAACGTTTCGAGCTACGCTCTTCAACAGAAAGAAATGAGGAGAAAACACGGAGAAAAAAAATTGAATGGTTTGGTCAGCGATCTATCAATAAAAATAAGTAGTCCGGGAACTTTTTGATACCACCTCTTATGTATGTATGTATGTATGTAAGCATGTATGTATGTATGTATGTATATATGTATGTTTCTTTGTGTGTATGTGTGTATGTATGTAAATGCATTTAAAGACAAGCGCAGGTGTAGCTATGCGGTAAGAAGCTTGCTTCCCAACCACATGGTTCCGGGTTCGGTCCGACTGCGTGGTATCTTGGCCAGATGTCTTCTGCAGTTGCTTCGAGGCAAACAAGGCCTTGTGAGTAGATTTAGTAGACGGAAACTCTGTGTGTGTATGTGTGTGTGTGTGTGTGTGTGTGTGTGTGTGTGTGTGTG
>NC_068994.1:8035777-8036658 GCF_001194135.2 Octopus bimaculoides
TGTGTGTGTGTGTGTGTGTGTGTGTGTGTGTGTGTGTGTGTGTGTGTTTCTGTGTAGTAATGTTATCGTTAAAAAGCGAATTTTAGAAGTCCGTGGAGACAAGTGATGACGTGAGACGGTATAAACAGTTAATGGAAGAATTTCTCGTGCCGCGAGGAGAGGTAAGTTTCGGTATTTTCCTCGAAGGAACGCCATGTGAGCGAAGTGACTAGGGGTCCTATGACATAGGCGTAAAGCCAGACATTATGTTCCAAGAATGTGACTTCAGTTGGCTAAAGTGATCCCAAGTATTTGACATGCATATTTTAACAATACCGGAAGGACAAAAGACCAGTTGAAATACCTCGACGGTGTTTGAACTCTGAACCTCAAGTGGCGTAACTAAATACCACACGGTATTTTGCCCGGAAGAAATGAGAAAGTCAAGAACGTAAGAGGAGAGATTTAAAAAAAAAATTATTCATTCTTTGGGAGGACTATGTCACTAAGACCGTTGACCTACCACGCAGTTCATTCAAGGTTATTGCCCCTTTTTCTCTCAACTTAATTCCGTCAGAGGGAGGAAGGACTGTTGTTGTTGTTGTTGTTGGTACTCCGTCGCTTACGACGTCGAGGGTTCCAGTTGATCCGATCAACGGAACAGCCTGCTCATGAAATTAACGTGCAAGTGGCTGAGCACTCCACAGACACGTGTACTCTTAACGTAGTTCTCGGGGATATTCAGCGTGACACAGTGTGACAAGGCTGGCCCTTTGAATTACAGGTACAACAGAAACAAGAGGAAAGAGTGAGAGAAAGTTGTGGTGGAAGAGTGCAGCAAGGTTCGCCACCATCCCCTGCCGGATCCTCGTGGAGCTTTTAGGTGTTTTCGCTCAATAAAC
>NC_068994.1:8039812-8040517 GCF_001194135.2 Octopus bimaculoides
ATATATATATATATATATATATATATATAAATCACAAGTATTTGGTCGGCCCGGGCTGTAGTAGAAGACACTTGCCAAAGATACCCGGAACCGTGTGGCTGAGAAGTAAACTTCTTGCCACACACTCACGACTGATTTTTTTCTCAAGGTTTGATTCAATCGAATTGATATTAGGGAATTGAGTAGATCATGACACTAGCGTAATTGTTTTGAAGGGAATTGAACAACGTGTTCGAAACGATCGTACATCAGTATCCGTTTGAACGACAAATGGACATCTTACTGCTTTTAAAACACCTTTCTACACTTTTTAATCTCTGGTGCCATTGTATCATAAATACAAAGTCCACGAACCTCTTAGCAAATAGTGTTCGTATCAAATGAAATCCTATACATATTTGCAATTGTATTGGATAGGGCATATGTATACAGGTATGTACTTGCATAACAGGTATGTACTTGTATAAGTATATGCTTTCTATAATATATGTTTAAATCCTAGTATATGTGTGTGTGATGGTATGCATTTATGTATGAATGTATGTACACACACACTCACAAACACGCACATACACACACATATATATATACATACACATACATTATATATATCTATCTATATGTATATATGTAAACATACATACATACATACATACATACATAAGTATATATATATATATATATATATATATATATATATATACA
>NC_068994.1:8040803-8042131 GCF_001194135.2 Octopus bimaculoides
CACACACACACACACACAAGCACAAACACACACATACATACACACGCACACATGCATACAATTCCACTGTTTGAGAATATCTGATCTCACTCAGAATACGTGAACTTTCAGGAGGGTGTGGCCAGATTCTTAACAGTTGCTTCTTCTCTAATACGTACACACACACACA
Source organism: Octopus bimaculoides (assembly GCF_001194135.2). Classification (NCBI taxonomy): domain Eukaryota; kingdom Metazoa; phylum Mollusca; class Cephalopoda; order Octopoda; family Octopodidae; genus Octopus; species Octopus bimaculoides. Next base: position 8,040,973 of record NC_068994.1, read on the forward strand.
CACACACACACATACACACACACACACACATATATGGTAAATCCCCAAAAACGAAGAGCAAACACGAAAAAAAAACCAACAATGTGAGGACTTGGTACATGTAAATTATTGGCAGACGCTCAGTGGAGTAAAGAAGGATGGTTTAACGTTTCGAGCAAAGCTCTTCTTCAGGAACAGAGGACAGTCCAATACAAAAGGAAGATGGAGAAAGAAAATCGCCAACGATTCACAAGGTTACACACACACACACACACACACGTATTTATATTTCAACAAGCGGCAACAGAACCGAATTTTTTGTCGTCCTTTGTTATTTTAGAATCCATTAACGTGGCAAGGTGGCAAACTCGCTATCACGAAGGACGAAATGAATAGCAGCAATTTTTTTTTTCTTACTTTATATTCTGAGTTCAAATTCCGCCAATTTTAACTTTGCTTTTCATCCTTTCAGACTGAATAGGACTAGTACCAGTTGACTACTGCGGTCATTGTAATCGACTTGCTCTCTTCAGGCCTTTGGTCTACGAGACAAAGAATTATTGAAGGCTGTGAGCAGGCGGACAAAATGCTTAGCGTCATTTCTTCCGGCACTACGCTTTGAATTCGAATTCCATTGTTGTTGACATTGCCTTTCATTCTTTCGGGGTCGATAAAATAAGTGCCTGTTGGTTAATGGGGTCGATGTAATCGATTAGCCTTTCTCCAATATCGAATTTCAGGCCTTGTGCCGATAGTTGAAGGAATTGTTAAAGGCGGTGATCTGGCACAACCGTTTGGCGTGGCTGTGTGGTAAGAACCTTGGTTTACAACCACATGGTTCCGAGTTCAGTCCTACTGCGTAGTACCTCGGGCAAGTGTCTTCTATTATAGCCTCGAACCGACCAAAAGCCTTGTAAGTGAGTTTCGAAGATGGAAACTGAAAGAAGCTCGTCGTGTATACAGGGTGCGAAAGGTATTTGTGTGTGTGTATGTGTGCATTAGATGTGAGTGAGTGTGTGTGTACGTGCGTGTGATTGCGTGCGTGCGCTTGTATGTTTGGATGTATACGTTAGTATGTGTAGTATCTTTTATACAATACAAATGTAGAATGATGGTCTGAAGAAAGTCTTCGAGACGTTATACCTGCAACCATCCTAACATTCCCATATATATATATATA
>NC_068994.1:8042544-8043348 GCF_001194135.2 Octopus bimaculoides
TATATATATATATATATATATATATATATCGTATTAAAAGTACTTCCAGCTTCACAGTTTTACGTAATTCATTCTCAGGTGAGAGATTACTCCAACCTGGCAACTAGTATATTATTTAAAACTATATTCTCTCCAAAATTGCTGCAAAATTGCTCCAAAATTGCTACAAGCCTATCGCCAGTCTTGACAGCAGCATCACTACCGCGCCCAAAGAACTAGAAACAGTGAGTCGTATGCAAATGAGGGTTCCGCAGTTTCTAGCTGAACAACCAGTATAAATGACTTGTTTATAGTGGACCAAATGTAAGAGCCATACCTAATCTCAGTCCCGCCATCAAATTGACGTTACCCGAACAGGTACACAGTGGGCCACGCTTCAGGTGTCAAAGTGATCGCAGAGCAACATGGTATAAGATGTTTTGCTCAAAAGTGAAATGTACCATCCGGTCCCGGAATCGAAACCATGATCTCGCTGTCATTGGTACAACATCCCAACCACACACACACACACACACATACACAAGCGTACACATCATTAAATATGAATGTTATAAGATATTATATATCTTATTATATATGATATATATAATCGTTAGCACATTTCATGCTTAGCGACATTTCATCTTAACGTTCGGAGTTCAAATTCTGCAGAGACCGACTTTGCCTTTCAGTCTTTCAGTGTCGATGAAATAAATACCAGTTCAGTACTGGGGTCGATGTATTCGACTTATACCCCTCCGCCAAATTTCAGACCTTGTATCTGTAGTAGAAAAGATTATATGCTATATATATATATATATATAT
>NC_068994.1:8043469-8046919 GCF_001194135.2 Octopus bimaculoides
ATATATATAAATATATATATATTTCTCTATATATATACGTATATGTTGTATATAGGCCAGATGTGGCTATGTGGCGAGAAGATTGGTTCTACATGGATCCAGATTCAGTCCCACTGCGTGGCACCTTGGGCAAATGTCTTCTGCTATAGCCTCGGGCCGACCAAAGCCTTGTGAGTGGATTTGGTAGACGGAAACTGAAAGTAGCCCCTCGTGTATATATATATTCGTTTATATTTATATAATGGGCATTACTACAGAAAAAATAATGCCTATGTTTGTGTGTCTGTGTTTGTCACCCACTCCATCGCTTGAAAACTGATGTGGGTGTGTTTACGTCCCCGTAACTTAGCGGTTCGGTAAAATAGACCGATAGAATAAGGACTAGATTTACAAAGAATAAGTCCTTGAGTCGATTTGTTCAACTAAAAGGCGGTGTTCCAGCTTGGCCAAAAAAAATGAATATATATATATGTATATATATATATATATATATTATATAACGTAATATATTATATAAAAACTACAGCTATTTAAATACACACGATCGCGCGCTTGAATATGGGTATTTATATATGTAATCAGCTAAAATAAAAGATGGGAAACAGCAAAGCCAGCAATCGTAATACATTTTCGCGAAAACGGCACGTAGGCGCCTCAACTCTCTCACCTTTCTCTCTTACTCTCGCTAACTCTATCTTCCCGTTTCTTTCTCTTCACATACACACTTACATACATACAAACATGCTGGTCACAGCTACACAGTAGTACATTTTGAACAGCATAGAACAAACGCGAAGGATTGGTTTTTGTGGTCGCATGAATCAGAAATCGAGGCGACAGTTGCATTTATCCCTGCTGTGTGCACCAGCACAGCACTTTCACACCCGATAATGTCCGCTACAAGTACTCTTCTTATTCGTCACTTCAACAATGGCGGTTGGTCTTAGTTCCGCCATTCAGCGTATTCTGATGTAACACTTCCGCATTTCTAAATTATGCCACAACCACAAAAATGTCGAACGACGTTTTCTTTTGCTTTTCGTATTTTCGTAAAACAGAGAAGCACTCCTTTGCTTAACAATGCTGCAAACGTCCATACTTACGCGCTCTTATGAATCATCGATGCAGGCAAAGCGTGTGTGGTTCAGAAGGCTTTTAGGTGATCATCTTATAACAACTTGAGGGTTTCTCACACTGCCGAGCCTTCAGAAATAATCTTCTGTCTATCTACTGAGTGAAATTCTGTAAACGGAAATAGCGAGGAAGTTCACGAGAATACATTTATTCGTGGGCGGTAAAGCTAAACGTTCACGTGGTATGGAATTATAAAGTCATCATCAGCGAAACTTTTTCAGATTTTTATTCTCCTTCCCCGTGCGGTTTGCTGCCTTTTGCAGTCAACAAGACGAACTTCATACATAGATGCTAGCAAACATACACACATACACACATATACATGCAGACATCCATCCATTCATAAATACGTGAATACATAAATGTATACATGCATACGTCCTTTCGCGTTGTTGTTTTCTCTTGCTTGTTCCTGTTTAGATTGACTATATATATATATATATATATATATATATATATATATATATATATATATATATATATATATATATCTTTGTGTGTGTGTGTGTGTCTGTGTGTGTGATTATTCAGGTTATTTGACGATTTCTTGCCACTACACAAAGAAGTGGTTTCTAACCTAGATCCAAGGCTCCTTCATTGGAATTTCAACTTCAACAACAGGGTACTTTTGTATGTATGTATGTATGTATGTATGTATGTATGTATGTATGTGCAGATTTGTATGTTTATGTATGTATTCTCATGCATATAGTCGCATATCTAGACATGCTCATGTTTATTTAAATGATAAACTTCTGGAAAGTTTTACAGATTTTTACAGTTCCAGTGATGGATTGTATCTGCAGTCTTCGAATCAGCTTTTTCCTTTCTGGTTTTGAGAAGCCTAATTTCTCAAGATTGGTATTTAGGCAGTTGCATATCCCAGGGCCCCAATAATTACAGATATAAATAATTACAGGTATAAACCTGAACTTGTAATCTGGATAGAGTAACTGCAGATATATATATATATACATATATATATATATATATATATATTATATATATATAGATAGATAGATAGATACATAGATATACACCCAGAAAGTTTTGGTCGGGCAACCCAAGTTGCCACGCAGTGGTACTAACCCTGGACCCATGTGGTTGGGAAGCAGGCTTCTTTTATTTTTTTGTCTACCAATTGCATTTGCAATACTTTGGTCAGAACAAGTCTATAGTGGAAGACACTTATTCAAGTTGCTACGCACTGGGACCTACCCGGGAACCACGGAGTTCGGAAGCAAGCGTTTTACCAAAGAGCCAAGCCTGAAAATAAAAATGGAAAATTAAATTACAGGAAATAAAAGCATTTATAGAATAGACGGTGTTTTCCTTTTGACCTTGCAATATAATTTTCTAAATCTAAAATAAGCATTTGAGGTCTTGTTCAGCTGTGTAGTATATTAGCGAGTTTTGCAAGACACATCCATGCACACAGACACACACATGTTCACACACACACACACACATACACACACAAACACAAACACATGCACACACACGCATACACATACGCGCGCCCCCCCACACTGACTAGTGAGTTCTGCAAGACACATCCATACACAAACACACACGTTCACACACACGCACACACACACGCACACACACAAACACACACACTCGCACGCACACAGACACGCTCACACACACAGACTAGTGAGATTTGCAAGACACACACACGCACACGCACACATCCACACACACACACATCCACACACACACGCACGCGTACAGAGAAGTAATTGCGCAATATGTATTTCACCAAGAGACTCATTCCGACCATCAAGAATATCAACATTCAACATCATCGTCATAATCAAATGCTACCAATCAACACCGTCCTTCCCCCCTCCCCCTCCCCCTCCACCATCTCTTTACCACTGCCTTCTTCTCCTCCTCTTCTCCTCCTCTTGTTGTCGTTCTTGTTCTTGTTTTTCTTGTTCTTCTTGTTCATGTTGTTGTTATTCTTGTTGTTGTTGTTGTTGTTGTTGTTCTTTTTCTTCTTCTTCTTCTTCTTCTTCTTCTTCTTCTTCTTTATCGTCTCCTTTTTCTTTTTGTTGTTGTTTTCTTCTTCTTCTTGTTATTTATCGTCTCCTTTTTCTTTTTGTTGTTGTTGTTGTTGTTGTTGTTCTTCTTCTTCTTCTTTATCGTCTCCTTCTTCTTTTTCTTTTTGTTGTTGTTTTCTTCTTCTTCTTCTTCTTCTTCTTCTTCTTCTTCTTCTTCTTCGTCGTCTCCTTCTTCTTCTTTTTCTTTTTGTTGTTGTTTTCTTCTTCTTCTTCTTCTTCTTCTTCTTCTTCTTCTTCTTCTTCTTCTTCT
>NC_068994.1:8051706-8052672 GCF_001194135.2 Octopus bimaculoides
ATTGGCATATCCCAGAATATGGTTGCTTTCTCGTTTTCTGTGACCTTTTCTGGCGTGTGTTTATACCATCTTTTTTTGTTGTTATTCCATAGTGTTGGCATAGCTTATTATTATTATTATTATTATTATTATTATTATTATTATTATTATTATTATTATTATTATTATTATTATTATTATTATTCATCTTAGGTAAAGCGGTGAGCTGGCAGAAATGTTAGCACGCCGAGTGAAATGCATACATACATATATATATATATATACGTCTAAGTTAAGTGCGTCGGTCTTTACGTTCTGAGTTCAAATTCCGTCGAGGTCGACTTTGCCTTTCACTCTTTCGAGGATCAATAAAGTAAACAACCAGTTGAACAATGGGGGTAGTGGTGGTGGTGGGGTCGATGTAATCGAAAATTACTGACCATATGCTAGAATTCGAAACCATTATTATTATTTATTCTAGGCAGCGTCAGCGTTAACCGGACAATTCTAAGAGACTGGAAATGGCGTTTTGGAGTGGTAAAAAAAATCATAATACAAAATGGTATTCTCTGGAATTTAAAGAAGAGAACTACAGGAAGCCTGCTTTGTACACATTTGTAAAGCCCTTCCCGTCACTGTTCACATATCATTTCGATCCTGGCCCCTTGCTGTCGGGGTAGTTCCACTTCCCAGAAGCCGTATTTCTCTTCATCTTGTCATTCTACGGTTGGATAGTTAAAAGAGATAATCACCGCAAACTTCTCAAATATAAGTACTTTAAAGAGTTAATAGACAAAACATATGCGACGGCTCATAAATAGAAGAGTGCGGGAGTGCGCGCGTGTGTACATACATACATGCATATATACACACACACATATACATATACATGCATATTTGTATATACATACATATATAGACGCACTTAACTTAGACGTATATATATGTATGTATGTATGTATGTATGTATGTATGTATGTATATATA
>NC_068994.1:8053397-8054233 GCF_001194135.2 Octopus bimaculoides
TATATATATATATATATATATATATATATATATGTATGTATGTATACAAACATATATACATACATATGTGTGTGTGTTTCTGCTCCTGTGAGCGTTTGCATTTTTGCTGCGTGTGTGGCAGTGAGCGCTTACACGTGTGTGTGCCTGCGCGTATCTCTGCCTACGTCTCTCTATATATATACGTGTGTGCGTCAAAGCCTCTCTGTGAGAACGCCCATTACAGATAGGGCGTGATGATGAATACGTGTAGAAGCGGGTAAAGTTACGTGAGGCTATTAAACGTGTCACCAAAGTAACGTTCCGTCGTGGGAACGCATCATATCTCTTTCATTGCGAACATATCCATTTTTTTTCTTCTCCTCTTGCGTCCCCCTTTTGCTCCATATTCTCCATTCAGAAACGCACTCCACCGAACACACGCTCCCCCACTTTTGTCACTACTCCACCCCCGCTCTCTTTCGTATACACATTTACTTTATATATTAAATTGTTACGCTTACATACGCACATGCACACACACACATACACGCATACACACACACATATATATATACATACATACATATATGTATATATATATGTATATACATATATATCTCTATATATGTATATATATACACATATACATACATATATATATAGATATGTATATACATATATGTCTCTATATATGTATGTATACACACAAATACATACATACATATACATAAACACGCACACATGTATAGATATATACACACATACATATATATATATGCACACACATGTATAGATATATAGATTCACATCCATATATATATATATATATATGTATATATATATATATATATATATAT
>NC_068994.1:8060801-8061963 GCF_001194135.2 Octopus bimaculoides
TAAGCTATTTGTGGACAGATTTAAGTTTATGAAAAAACAGATATATAATAACTTTATTTACCAAAAATGCTATGAGGATAAAATTAAGCCTTCATTTCTACAATGTTATTCAATAAAGCCACCTCCAGCTTCATCAACTGATTCTATATGAGATCTAAGTCATCTCCATGCTCGAATCATGTGGTCCTGGTTCGTTTTTGGACATTACTCTGACTATGGCAGCTTTCAAAGAATATTTGGTGTCATGGGCATATGCTCCATATGTAAATAGTCCAATTGACTGAGATTTGGGGAATTAGGAGACCAAATGTTAGGGGTTATGTGATCATGAAAATTTTCAGTCATCCATTCATGTGTGATAGTGCACAGCCTTACTGAAGCACATGGCTTTCATTGCAAGCATTGGTCTATCCAGGGTTTTACAATTATTTCTAGGACTTCACTGTAGTTCGGCAGAGTTAACTTTAAGGCCTTGTGGAAAGAAGTAAGGAGGCATCACATGTCTTTCATTGCTGACAACCCCTAAAATTGCAGGAAATTTTTATGCCTAACACTTGGATCTTCAGAAGGGTCTGCACATAACCATCTGTCATTTCTTCTGTTAACTTTTTGATCTTGGTCGAAGTTTTCCTCCTTTGAGAAATTTTTCGGTTTGTTTAAGAACCTTTTAGATCTGATGTAGTGATTTTCTTTTACTTTTTCTGACAAATTGACAACATTTCTGACTGTTCCTTCAGACACATGGAGATCTTTTGCAATTGACCTCATGGACTTTCTGGGATTTTAATCAATGGTCTGTTGAACTTGTTGGATAAATTCAGGTGTTCTGATGATTTCAGAGCTTTTACAATGCTGTTTATGATTTGATACTGGTGATACGTTTTCATCTTAAGTCTCTAGATCCTTACAAACTTCCTAGACGAAAGATTTGGCAACTTTTAAAAATCGAGATATTTCTAAATCGCTATGCTCAGCCTTTATAAGCACAATAACAGCATGCCTCTTCATTTCTTGATTAAGCTGAGGGTCTGCCGTTATTATTTTCTGAAGCAAGCATTATACAGAGTTAGCGAAAAATGCGGCAATGACCCACAGAAGTTATGTTCTCAAATACCTTACGCACTCTGTATATATATATATATATATATATATATATATATAT
>NC_068994.1:8062446-8062934 GCF_001194135.2 Octopus bimaculoides
TAAAGACAAGCAGAAATACACTATACACACACATACATACATAAATAGATAGATATATAGATAAATTGATAAATAAGACAGATAGACATAGATTTATATAGATAAATAAATAGCAATTGTGAAAGGAACGCTACGACTGACCAAGACGGGACACAACAAAACCAGACAGGCAGACAGCAAGGCGACAGCTTTTGGATTCATATGCATAATATAGTTATTAAATGACTTTCATACCAGGCAGGCAAATGTGTGATTTGACAAGCTCATGTTTAGTCATGTAAGAAGAGCGGATCCGTTCATTGGAGACTCTGCCGGATACAGGCTTGAGGGATGCTTTGTAAAAGACCCCTTCTCGACGAAGTAGAACAGAGAACTTATTCAGGATATTGGGGATTGGTGTTATTCAACACCCGCCCCTGTATATATATATGTGTATATATATAACTACTTGTTTGTACATGTATGTATGTATATATATATATATATAT
>NC_068994.1:8063752-8065189 GCF_001194135.2 Octopus bimaculoides
TATTATTATTATTATTATTATTATTATTATTATTTTACGTTCTAAGTTCAAATTCCGCCGAGGTCGATTTTTTTTTCATCCTTTCGGGGTCGATAAATTAAGTACCATTTGCGTAATGGGGTCGATCTAATCGACTGTCTCCCTACCCCAAAAATTCGGGCCTTGTGCCTAGAGTAGAAAAGATTATTATTATTATTATCATTATCATTATCATCATCATTATTATTATTATTATTATTATTATTATTATTATTATTATTATTGGCAGAATCGTTAGCACGCCGGGCAAAATGCTTAGCGGCATTTCGTCCGTCTTTCGTCCGCCCCCGTCCCTTATAATTCCGCCTAAATTTGAACCAGTTACCACTTTTATTATTGTTCTTATTCTTGGTAGTGTTATTATTTAAGTATTACAATTAGCAGAGAACGTAAATCAGATAAATGAGGAACTTATGTTTGCTATATTAAGCCTTTACAATTGCATTTCGTTCCTAACAGAAAAAAAAACAAAAAAAATTAAAAAAAACAAACAAACACAAAACAATACACTCAACAACCAGTCCCTCTGCACCACCCCGCCCTTAAATAATTTCATGAACAAAAACAAAGACAAAATATTTTTTAAAAAAATGACACATTAAACAATTAACTCGACTGACTTTCTTGACCAAAGAGCTTCTTCCTTAATTAACATATACCAACAGCAGCATCCTTGCGACATCATCAGTAAAGTACCAGTCAAGAACTGGGGTCAATGAAATCGACTAGCCCCCCTCACCTCCTCCAAATTTCTGGCCTTGTGCCCATAAGAGAAAGGATTATTATTATTATTATTATTATTATTATCATTATTGCTGTTGTTGTTGTTGTTGTTGTTATTATTATTATTGCTGTTGTTGTTGTTGTTGTTATTATTATTATTATTATTATTATTATTATCATTATTGCTGTTGTTGTTGTTGTTATTATTATTATTATTATTATTATTATTATTATTATTTGGTAGAATCATTAGCACGACGGACAAAAAATGCCTACCGGTGTTTCGTCCGTCCTTTCTTTCTGAGTTCAAATTCCGCCGTGGTCGACTTTTGCCTTTCATCCTTTCAGGGTCGATAAAATAAGTACCAGTCAAGTACTGGGATCAATGTAATCGACTTACCCCCTCCCCTCCCCCAAAATTCAAGTCTTGTACCTATAGCAGAAAGGATTATTATTATTATTATTATTATTATTATTATTATTATTATTATTATTATTATTATTATTATTAGTTGTTGTAGTAGTAGTTTTATTTTTATAACGTGCTTTCACTTCACTACCGAGCGCAGCTCTGTGTGCCTTGGGCATGTGCTGTGGTTTGCTGTGATGCTCTTATGGTTACTGTATTGAAAGTAACCATATTATTATTATTATTATTATTATTATTATTATTAT
>NC_068994.1:8067398-8072390 GCF_001194135.2 Octopus bimaculoides
ATATATATATATATATATATATATATACATACATACATACAAGCATGCATGCATGTATGCATGCAGACAGACAGACAAAAATACATACATGCATGCGTTCTTAAAATCATAAATTTATGCTTACATATATACATATCTGCCTCTATACATTATATACACACAATATATCTATCTATCTATCTAGCTAGCTAACTATCAGTCTGTCGGTTTGTCTGTCTATCTATCTATCTATCTATCTATCTATCTATCTATCTATCTATCTATCTATCTCTCTGTCTCTGTCTCTGCCTGTCTCTCTCTTATTTCTTTACTGCCCACAAGGAGCTACACACAGAGGGGACAAACAAGGACAGACAAACGGATTAAGCCGATTATATCGACCCCAGTGCGTAACTGGTATTTGTTTAATCGACCCCGAAAGGATGAAAAGCAAAGTCGACCTCGGCGGAATTTGAACTCAGAACGTAACGGCAGAAGAAAATACCGCTAAGCATTTCGCCCGGCGTGCTAACGTTTCGGCCAGCTCGCCGCCTGTCTCTACCTACCTACCTACCTACCTACCTACCTACCTACCTACCTACCAACAAACCTACCTGCCTACCAGTAAATACTCCAGTAAATCTCGTTGTTATGATAACCATACGGATAAAGTGCAAGGCATTGTTCCATGCATGTATCCGGCTGCATAAAATTTTCTAGAAGCTACAGCGTCTAAACTCTCATCTCTCTGCAGCACATGATCATCATCACCATCATCATCATCATCGTCGTCGTTGTCGTCGTCATCATCATCATCACCACCACCATCATCTTGCTCATTCATATATATATATAAATATGTGGGTATACATGCATATATATGTACATACATATACATATATATATATATATATATATATATATGTACATACATAGAGACACACGTACACACATATACACACATACACACTGGCACACACACGAAGACACACAGACATACACACACCGACACACACACAGACACACACAGACACACACACACACACACACAAACACACACAAGCACAAATACACACATGCTGACATACCCACACGCACATAAACAGTTGACTATGCTCATTCATATATATATATGTAAATATGTGTGTATACATACATATATATGAACAAACATATATACACGCGCACACACGTCTACACATATACACACACTCACACACACGAATATATATATATATACACACATATATATACACGCGCACACACGTCCACACATATACACACACTCACACACACGAATATATATATATACACACATATATATACATAATATATACACGCACATACACGTCCACACATATACACACACACTCATACACACGAATATATATATACATATATACACGCTCACACACGTCCACACATATTCACACACTCATACACAAGAATATATATATATACACATATATGCACGCACACACACGTCCACACATATACACACACACTCACACACACGAATATATATATATACACACATATATATACACGCACACACGTCCACACATATACACACACTCATACACAAGAATATATATATATATATATGTATATATATATATATATATATAGTGTATGTATAATATTTCTTCGTGCGATAAGATTTCGTTCCTGTGGCCCTTCCTCGCTGTATATATCAATTAAGCTACAGGTGGTAACATATACCCTGCGAGATAGCTATTTCACTGTTTCAATGGCAAAAATGGACTGAGAATGTAAAAATCTCAAGAAATCTGAACCACCAATTGAATGGCGACATAACAACTCCCACATGTCAACGTATATATTTATTTACCTTTTGTGTGTGCGTTTGCGTGTGTGTGCGTGTGTGTGTGTGCGTGCGTGCGTGCGTGTGTGTGCGTGTCTGCGTCTGTGTGTGTGTGTGTGTGTCTGCGTCTGTGTGTGTATTTATGTACGTGTGAGGTTCATTTATCTTATTTGAATATATATATATATATATATGTATGTATCTATCTATCTGCCTTTATATATATATATATACATACATATATATATATATATATATATATATATATATATATATATATATATATATATATATACATACATATGTAGTGCTTATGTACATCTATCTATGTACGTATGTGTACATTATATTGATATATATATATATATGTACATTATATACATACACATTTATGTGTATAATTCAACCTCGGCGGAATTTGAACTCTGAACGCAACGACAGACGAAATACCGCTAAGCATTTCGCCCGGTGTGCTAACGTTTCTGCCAACTCGCCACCTTCAAAAGATCTGTGAAATACTGAATGTGCAATAGAAGAGTGTTCTTCACCACTCCATTGGGACACTTGCAAGTAGCTATTCCTGATGAGTTCTTTGGCTCCACAGTTCTACAGAAGGAAATGGCAATTATTGATAGCATCAAAATAGAGAAAAATGATGTGATATCCGCCATTAATGAAATGAGCTCAAACTCAGCCGCAGTACCTAATGGATTCCCAGAAACCCTCCTAAAGAAATGTAAATGGGCTCTAGCAAAGCCACTTCAGATTCTCTTCCAGAGCTTCCTCACAACTGGGAGACTTCCCAAGAAGTTAAAGGAAGGCATAATATGCCCTATCCATAAGGGAGGTAGTAGAGCAGATGCTAAGAATTACAGACCTGTCTCTCTAACTTCCCATGTCAGCAAAGTCATGGATCGCATTGTCAGGAAGAAACTAATTGCGTGCCTTGGGACGAGGCTGTAGATTTTGAATTACAAGTATAATCTATTCGATAGGATTCGATTCGGTTTCTGAATATTCAGTCTCATTCAAACAGTATGAGCAGAACCCAGGCTATAGAAAATGATGTTTTCCCAAAATGCCAAACATTGAGATCGAAATTGTGACGTCGTGGTTGTGAAGCAAGTTACTTAACAGTTCGGCCCTTCTGCACCTAAGAGAAGGTGTATCAGCAATATGATGGCAAGTGTGGAGAATGAGTAGCAGAGAGAGAGCGAGAGAGAGAGAGAGAGAGTGAGAGAGAGAGAGAGAGAGAGAGAGAGAGTGACTGATGAAGGCAGAAAGATGCATAAAAGCAAGAGACGTCATTATAGCCCTAGCCGACTCTGAATAAGTAGAACTAATCAGACAGTCAAGTTGCAGTCATTTCGACTATTCTAGGACTCAGATATCCAGCGAACACAGTATCCTTTCATTTTAAACCGGTGGGGCCTGATTTGAGAAATATTTAACTGCTATTTCTAGCTGACAGTTTGAGCAGAATTGCGATCGAGCAAGATTTGTTTGTTTGTTTGTTTGTTTGTTTCTTTCACTGTTTTAGCGGTGAAATCTTAAGATCTCGAAGATTCTTTCGATTGCTGCAGATAATAAATACATACATAGCAAAATAAAAAAAAAGAGATAAAAGAAAAGAAGGAAAGAAAGAAAGAAAAGGGGAAAACGAAAATGAAATGAAATAAAGTGCACACACACACACACACACACACACACACACACACCACATGCATGTGGAGGCTGTAATGTGTTGGTGGGGGCGGTGAAAGGATTTGTTGGTGGTGACGCCGATGGTATAGGTGGTTATACAGTGGTATTTGTGGAGTTTGTGATGATGGGAAAATGGTGGTTGTTGTGTTGCTGATCTTGCTATTTAGCCCTGGGTCAGTCATCCTCATTGAAGAGACCTATGATCAGATGCTTTCCTCCTACATTTATTTCACATGTTTGTATACCTAGAACTACGTTATTCAATATGCTCTCTATGAAGTCACTAGAATGTCATCCAAGAAAATTTACCTGCTATTCATACCACCAACAAGTGGCGAACAGCTTTTCTTAACCCTTTTTCTCCCTCTCTCTACTAGTTTATCAATCCGGCTTCCCCATTGCCACATCTGGTCAGAAAAATAAAACGCTCTTGTATATAACACAATTTATTGCATGACATTAATAACCTTATATTAAAGTAGTTTTGTAAATAACACTATTGCATGCCATTAACAGCTTTATATTAAAGTAGTTTTGTACTCAATGTAATATATTACATAACAGTAACAAACATATATTAGTCTTGTTGGAGCGGCTGTGTGGTAAGTAGCTTGCTTATCAACCACATGGTTCCGGGTTCAGTCCCACTGCGTGGCATCTCGGGCAGGTGTCTTTTACTATAGCCTCGGGCCGATCAAAGTGAGTGGATTTGATAGACGGAAATTGAAAGAAGCCTGTCATATATATATATATATATATGTGTGTGTGTGTTGGTGCGTCTGCGTTTGTTCCCCCACCATCGCTAGACAATCGATGTTGGTGTGTTTACGTGTCCCCGTAACTTAGCGGTTCAGCAAAAGAGACCGATAGAATATGTACTAGGCTTACAAAGAATAAGTCCTGGGGTCGATTTGTTCGACTAAAGGCGGTGCCCCAGCATGGCCGCAGTCAAATGACTGAAAAAAATAAAAGAAAAGACAATTTATTGCATAGCATTAGCACCCTTACATTAAATAGTTTTATATATAAAACTATTATATAACATTAACAACTTTATAGTAATCATGTATAAAACACAATTACATAACATTAACAGATTTATACCACACACATAGTGAAAGGGTTTTCATCTGTAACTCACTGTGCATCCTATGAAGCATTCCACTCATGACCAGCCAGTGGATTTTATTTATTGTGCTAGGACTAGCTTATCTAATGGTAAATAAGGTAATCATAAGACGGTGGAGTGTGACTGCCGTCATCATCAATATCCTCCACCACCTCCTCCTTTTTCTCCTCCCCCTCCTCCTCCTCCTCCTCTTCCACATAATCATCATCATCATCAACATTATTATCACCATCATTATCACTATTATCATCATCTTCGCCACGTCATGATCATCATCATCGTCATTATCGTCATCACCACAATCATCACTATATTTACTTTCTTGTTCCACTTCTTCCTCCAAAGCTTGTATATA
>NC_068994.1:8073827-8077518 GCF_001194135.2 Octopus bimaculoides
ATATATATATATATGCATACATATATATATATATATGTAAATGTATACATATGCATAACATATTTGATGTATATAATATAGGAATATGTGAGTGTGTGTGAGTGTGTGTGTCTGTGTGTTTGTGTGTGTAAATGTATATACAAATGTATCTGTATTTGGGTATACAGATGTATGTTTGTGTGTATAGATGTATTCTGAATCTCTCAATGCTCGCATCCCAGTCTCCTCTCTGTCGTGCACTCTCTCTCTATCTCTCTCTCTCTCTCTCTCTCTCTCTCTCACTCCCTCCTTACCTCGCTCTGTCTCTTTCTCTACATCTGTCTGTCTGTCTGCCTATCTGTCTGTCTGTCTGTCTGTCTGTCTGTCTGTCTGTCTGTCTCTCTCGTTTTATGTTTGCAGCCATCTCTCTCTATATACACAGTACAATATTTTAACGATTTGCACGTGAAAACATGTGTATGTGTGTTTTTCATTCAGTGTGTGTGTGTGTGTGTATGTGTGTGTGTGTGTATGTGTGTGTGTGTATGTGTGTGTGTGTGTATGTGCATGCGTTTTTATGCGTGTGTGTGTGTGTGTATGTGTGTGCGTGTATGTGTGTGTCAGTATATCCGCGCCTAACGCCGTAAATAATTGCGGAGTTGAGTGAGTGCGTTTTTAATAGTTTTCTGAAATAGTTTCTGTTACAATATATGTGCATATATGCATGTTATTCTCTAGCTTTGCATATATAGACTACATACTTACATACATACACATATGTATATGAGTGTGTATATATTTATATATACATATATACAAAAATATATATGTGTGTGTAAATATATATATACATATGTATAATCAATGTATATGAGCGTATGCATGTGTATATAAATGTATGTATATATGTAAATACATACATACATATATGTATATACATAATACATATATATGCACAAACGCACACACGCACACACACAGTCACACATTCACACACACACACACACAGAGCACTCTATAGCACTTGTAGCTTTGAAAACAATGTTTTATTTTTTTTTATAGACATGGAGCGCTCAGCGTTTACTGGTTACATCGGGTGAATATATTTGCATAACTTAACAACCGGTGGCGGTACTTACTACCTAGAAAGCTTATATACAGTTCGTGTACCTGCTAGAAATAAAAGTGAAATTCTGTTGAAATCGCGCACCAGGTAAAAAAAAAGGGGGCAAAGCAAGAAAAAATGTAATGGCTATTTGCTCCCACAAAACAAATACACGCACACACAAATAAGTGGGATGGCCATTGTTGGAACGTCTTTGTGTCTGCTCGACCTGTGCTGACCGTAGCTGAAAGAGTAACCTAGCTTATAATATATTTGCTTGTTTATACTGTTAGCAGAGGTGCAATGGCCCAGTGGTTATGGCAGCGGACTCGCGGTCATAGGATCGCGGTTTCGATTCCCAGACCAGGCGTTGTGAGTGTTTATTGAGCGAAAACACCTAAAGCTCCACGAGGCTCCGGCAGGGGATGGTAGCGAACCCTGCTGTACTCTTTCACCACAACTTTCTCTCACTCTTACTTCCTGTTTCTGCTGTGCCTGTAATTCAAAGGGTCAGCCTTGTCACACTCTGTGTCACGCTGAATATCCTCGAGATCTACGTTAAGGGTACACGTGTCTGTGGAGTGCTCAGCCACTTGCACGTTAATTTCACGAGCAGGCTGTTCTGTTGATTGGATCAACTGGAACCCTCGACGTCGTAAGCGACGGAGTGCCAACACATATACTGTTAATCTTTTATTTGTTGTAGTCGTTGAACTGCGGCCATACTGGGGCACCCCCTTGAAGAGCTTAGACGAAAATATCGGCACTAATACTTGTTTTATAAGCCTAGTACTTATTGTTGGTGGTGGTGGAGGCAACCCCTGACTCCACATATACGTATGTATAAAAAAGAGTGTAAATGGTGTTCTTTTCTATATACCCACGCCACACATAGAACCAACCCTGAGTCGGTTCTACAGATTAAATTGGATTTGGTACTTACATATCAACAGTATCCTACAGACACCTGAAGCCTTCATGGATGCTTAATCTCACTGTGAACCCTGTGTTTGTTTATTGCACCTAACCATTGCTGGCGCCCTCCGTGTCCAGGTGCCTGGATTCTATTGAAAAATATAACTACTGAATATATATATATATGTACATAAGTCAATTGATACATGTTTTCATTATACAAAATAAGAATAGAACCAAGAAAACATAAAAAGGTTAATTTTCCACATCAGCAATCGCATGCCACTCCTCTCGGCGTTAAGCGGCCAAAGTGGATTTCCTCTGGCGTCTCTCTGAGCAGATTTTTTTTCTCCTAATTTTGTTCTTTTAATAATTTTTTTTGTCTTTTATTCATTTCAGTTGCTAGACCGCGACCATGCTGTAGCACCGCCGTGCTTTTTTTTTTTTTTTTTTTTTGGTAGAATCAATCGATTCCATTACTTATTCGTCTTGGCTTTTAAGTCTGATCCTCATTGTAACATCCTCTTTTGCCGAAGCTAAGTTGCAAGGACGTAAACGAACCAGCACCGGTTGTCAAGCGGTGTGGGGAAAGAAAAACACAGACACAGTGACACACATGCAAACACACACACACTCTACGTTAAGGGTACATGTGTCTGTGGAGTGCTCAGCCACTTACACGTTAATTTCATGAACAGGCTGTTCCGTTGATTGGATCAACTGGAACCTTCGTCGTCGTAACCGACGGAGTGCCACGACCTTTTATTATAACAAAAGCGACGAGTTGGCAGGATCATTAGCACACCGGGTGAAATGCTTAGCGTTAGTTCTGAGTTCAAATCCCGCCGAGGTCGACTTTGCTTTTCATCCTTTCGGGGTCGATAAATTAAGTACCAGTTGCGTACTGGGGTCGATCTAACCAACTGGCCTTCTCCCCCAAAATTTCGGGCCTTGTGCCTAGAGTAGAAAAGAATCGTTAGCACGCAGGAAAAACTGTTTGGCGGCATTTCTTCCAATTCTTTACCTTCTGTGTTCAAACCCTACCAAGGTCGATTATGCTTTTCATCCTTTCGGGGTCGATAAAATAAGTACCCGTTAAGTACCGGGGACAAGGTAATACCCGCAAAATTTTTCGCTTTGCGTCAAAATTAGAATCGTTACCGTACTGCATAAAATACTTAGCGACATTTCTTCCAGGCTCTTTACGTTGTGAGTTCAAATTCCGCCGAGGTCGACTTTGCCTTTCATCCTTTAGTGGGGTCAATAAAATAAGGACCAATCAAACATTGGGATCACTGTAATCAACTAATACCCTTCGTCCGTCTTTGCGTTCTGAATTCAAATTCCGCCGCGGTCGACTTTGCCTTTCATCCTTTCGGGGTCGATAGATTAAGTACTAGTGGGGGAGGGGACTCGTCGATTACGTCGACCAGTCCCTTCCTCCATAAATTTCAGGCCTTGTGCCTTTAGTAGAAAGGATTATTATTATTATTATTATTATTATTATTATTATTATTATTATTATTATTATTATTATTATTATTATTAAAATTGTTGTTGTTGTTCTTGTTGATATTTCCAAGGGACCACCCACTCTTCCATCGTATCGTAGGTCAACAACAAGAACAAGAACGACAACAACAAAGCGAGTAGGGAAATAAAGGGCGTATTCCAGGTATTTTATTGAAATGA
>NC_068994.1:8077894-8079850 GCF_001194135.2 Octopus bimaculoides
CTACACATTAACGACGAGGACGACGACGACGACGACCACCACCACCACCACCACCTGGGGTCGATTTGCTCGACTAAAGGCGGTGCTCCAGCATGGCCGTAGTCAAATGACTGAAACAAGTAAAAGAGTAGACAGTAAAGAGAGTCCAATGTATTATTATAGGGACAATGCTTGAAATTTAAGGGGGAAGGGGCCAGTCGATTGGATCGACCTCAGTACCCAGCTGGTACTTATTTTATCGACCCCGAAAGGATAAACGGCAAAGTCGACCTCGGCGGAATTTGAACTCAGAACGTACCAGTAGACGAAATACTGCTAAGCATATATATATACATATAGATATACATATATACGACAGGCTTCTTTCAGTTCCCGTCTACCAAGGCTTTGGTCGGCCCGAGGCTATCGTAGATGACACTTCCCAATGTGCCACGCAGTGGGACTGAATCCGGAACCATGTGGTTGGGAAGCAAGCTACTTACCACACAGCCACTCCTACGCCTATAGTCTATGTACGTCTTGTGATCTAGTACCTCAGTGATTTCAAACATACACGCGCACATACACACACATATACATACACATGTATACATACATACGCATATAAGTGTTGGGTAAATATGTGTTCATTCCAAAGTATACAATTAATCAGTATATAAGCAAACACGTGGATATATATGAACTTAAGCGCGCGCGCGTGTGTGTATACGTGCGTGCATATGACTAAATATACCGATATAAAACAAAGTTGATAAATATAAACACCTATATATACGAGCACGCATATATACAGGTATGTATACAGGTTGTATTGATGTCTATAAGTATAGATACTTTTTGATATTTTGACACGCAATTACACATATACGACCCTCACACTTCTTCCCAATTTCTATACAATAATCCACGCAACGTGCGCAGCACGTCAAATTATAAACACATGCAGGTGTGACAGTCATTAGTGATTCCTATTATTATGTTTGTTTTTAAATGTTTCACTTAAGAGCAACCAGATGCTCTGTAATAGAAGTCTCGAATAAGGACTATGAAACCTAATGGCAAAGCCGTTTTGGTGCCGGTTATTTGGCGTCGCTTAATCGACGCTGACTTACTTGACCTCAGCTCTTTTCATGTTTCGCTCGTTTTGATGTTTCACTTGTTTTGATCAATCACTCGTTCCGTCTCCATTCTCTCTCCCTCCCTCCCTCTCTATTATCAAGATGGTGAGCTAGCAGAAACGTTAGCACGCTGGACAAAATGCTTAGCGACATTTCGCCCGTCTTTACGTTCTGAGTTCAAATTCCGCTGAGGTCGACTTTGCCCTTTATCTTTTCGGAGTCGATAAATTAAATTGTTTTATCGACCCCGAAAAGATAAAGGGCAAAGTCGACCGCAGCGGAATTTGAACTACCGTTCGTGAAACTCTGAGTAACAGTTTTTGTGATATTTCTGAGCCTTTTAAATATAGCATATTACTCTACCTCTGGTATTTGAGTACTCTTTTTTTTCCACCTTGTTTCACATTTATGTGCTTACTCCGGTATATATATAAATACACACATACATATATGTATGTATGTATGTATGTATGTATGTATGTATGTATGTATGTATGTATGTATTTATATACAGTTCTTTCATTCTTGACTTCC
This sequence comes from Octopus bimaculoides, assembly GCF_001194135.2. Taxonomy (NCBI): domain Eukaryota; kingdom Metazoa; phylum Mollusca; class Cephalopoda; order Octopoda; family Octopodidae; genus Octopus; species Octopus bimaculoides. The sequence goes on from NC_068994.1 coordinate 8,079,547, forward strand.
TCTCCAATAACCATTTCTCTCACCATTCCAATCTCTATGCATTACTTCAATCGCATCTTCCTTTCTTGTCTCACCTATTCATTCTTCTCTGTCTGTCTGTCACTCTCTCTCTCCCCCACTCTTCCCCCACACACTTCCTCACCATCTCTCTCTCTCTCTCTTTCCCTCTGTCTGTCTGTCTGTCTCTCACTTACTTTGTTATTCTCTCTTCACTTTGTCATGCTGTTGATATCCAATATCTTATCTCACCTCATATATTTCACACCGCAGAATAAATATACAACAAAAATATAGATTCATATAT
>NC_068994.1:8080655-8081547 GCF_001194135.2 Octopus bimaculoides
CCGGGCGTTGTGAGTGTTTATTGAGTGAAAACATCTAAAGCTCCACGAGGCTCCGGCAGGGGATGGTGGCGAACCCTGCTGTACTCTTCCACCACAACTCTCTCACTCTTACTTCCTTTTCTGTTGTGCCTGTAATTCAAAGGGTCAGCCTTGTCACACTGTGTCACGCTGAATATTCCCGAGAACTACGTTAAGGGTACACATGTCTGTGGAGTGCTCAGCCACTTGCACGTTAATTTCACGAGCAGGCTGTTCCGTTGATCGGATCAACTGGAACCTTCGACGTCGTAAGCGACGGAGTGCCAACAACAACAATATCGCAGAACTACACAGTGGCTGTGTGAACTACGAAATCCTCTTCACCACTGTTATATCGTACGTTCGAATGACCTCTACTCAACTTTGATAATATTCTTCTTCTAATTTCCGCGTCTTCCGTTGCCACTAGCCCTTTAACGAATATTAGGCACTTGAACATATCTGGCGCTAATTCTTCCAACTTGAATCTTTCGCAAGCCTTATTAACCATACCAACATATGTTACAAAATCATCAGACTCGTTTTTCTTTAAATTTAAACATTCCCATCGAATGTTAAACTGCGAACTTTTCTCGCTAAAAATATTCGTCAAAATATTTATCGTTTCATCAAAACACAATTCCATGGGCTTTCTCGGCAAAATAAAGTTACAAAAACTTTCGTGTTCCGGAGTAGCAAGCTTTCGCAAAAGGATCTCCACCTTCCTTTCACTAGACCATCCCTTGGTTTCCTCTCGGAATATGTCTTCGTATCGTCTTTAATATGCAGCAAAAGTAGTTCCTTTATCCGGATTGTAGTGAAATTCTTCGACGGAATTTGCAATACCATCTGCTGAAAATGATTCTGTCGTATT
>NC_068994.1:8081958-8083037 GCF_001194135.2 Octopus bimaculoides
AAGGAGCAAAAGAGGAAAAGGGAAAGAAAGGAAGGAAAAGAAGAAGGAAAGAAAGAAACGAACAAAGAGAGAAAGAAAGGAACAAAGAAAGAAAGAAAGAAGAGAGAAAGACTGAAGGAAAGAAGAAGGGAAGGTGTGAACAAACGAAATAAAATCATATAAAGGAAATTCAGGAATATGGGACATGAACTTCCGCTATTTTAAGCCATAAGTCAAAATAATTGGTTCCAAATTAGACCTAAGTTCACCAAAAATTTATTGGTGCTGTCGTTGTTTTTTAACCCCCGGTCAGCCTTGAAAGGGCAGACCTATAATCACAGTCGTTATATCCGTGATCATTTCGTATTTTTTTTTTTGCACAGTTCTGTAGAGGGTTAGTGGCGAGCAGGTGCGACAAAGTTCTTGGAGAGACTCAGGGCGTCGGTGCGAAACAACTAGCTGCTCTGTTACGGATGTCTTTCGGGCGGGAGCCTAGGGATAAATTTCCAGAAATCCTTGGCTAGGAAATGCTACCGGACGGGGTAGGGCATTACGGGCATTACCGGTTCGAGATGAACTCTACAGACATGAAAGTGCCATCAGCGGGGCTTGCCCGACAAGATGCGCGCAGACCGACGGAACTGCTCTACACGTTCTCGTTCAGCACCTGTATATCTTTTGTGCGAGAGTACGACGCCCCCCTGGCGAGAATGGACTGGACCACTACTTGTAAATAATAACGGTCTGAGTAAGTGGGGTAGTTCTAAAAGGAGAAGAGAAATTCTGTTTTCTAGCCGTTAAAGCTATAGCGAAAGAGGTGATATGGAAGAGCTATCACATCAGGCACCATCGTCTTCGGGTATGCTTTGGTTAACCTCTTTTTATATCACCTAAGAAGGAAAGCGTGTCTAGGGGAAAAATGCCTGACGGCAAAAAAATTCCGAAGAAGATAGAAGAAAGCGGCCGGAAAGTTAGGTAAGTACCTAATTAAAAATAAAAATAATAAATGCACCCTTTTAAAGCCTAGCCAAGCTCATGGGCCAGGTTTCTCGGTTTCAATGGCGTATGTGTTCCCTAGCTGGACGGGACGCCAGTCCATC
>NC_068994.1:8083047-8083436 GCF_001194135.2 Octopus bimaculoides
AATCATCGTATTAGTTCCACAGATCGTGTGTTGATAGTTCAAAGCTGGAGTTCGAAGTTCACAGTTTGTGTTAGCGTCTTGGATTGTTTGGTTCTTAAAAGATTGTCGTTATATTCCATGTGGTTACTGCAGTTTGTTTCGATTATATTGTCATTACACTGTTGCAGTGTAGTCGTTTCACCATAAGGATATAACAATATTTCTGACTTATGGACTTATGTCGAACACCTGCTGTAGCGAGTAGGACGGATCCGGCTACCAGCTGAGTCCATTGTGGAGATAGTCTTACCGCCTTCCTTTGGCGGAGAAGAACAACTGCAAAAACATCACAAAAATATCACGTGATATTTTTGCAGCTTTAATAATAATAAAGTATATATAAATATATA
>NC_068994.1:8084140-8085772 GCF_001194135.2 Octopus bimaculoides
ATATATATATATATATATATATATATATATAGAGAGAGAGAGAGAGAGAGATAATCTAGAGATGAAAAAGTGAACAAAAAAATGGAGTGAGAAAACTTAAGTGAAAGGTGAAGATGGACTAAGGAAAGGTAAAAAGTTAAACTCCTTTTCTTGCCTTCATAAAACTGTCTTTTAGACAAGATTGTAGGAAAGGAAAGTTGGCAGTTTGTTATTTCCGGAAACAATTTTCAAATTTTAGTCTTCATTTTGTATTATTTTTTCCTTGCTTGCTGGTTTGACCTTATTTCACGCTTCACTCTGTGTACGTGCGTGGGTGTGTATGTGTGTGTGTGCGTGCGCGTATGTGTGTGTGCATGTCTGTCTGTTTGTGGGTCTGTCTATCTATCTATCTATTTATCTATCTATCTGTCGTCCGTCTTTCTGTCTGTCGTCTGTCTTTCTATCTATCTATCTATCTATCTATCTCCCTCTGTCTGTCTGTCTGTCTGTCTGTCTGTATACCTACCTATCTGCCTCTCCACTTACATCTTTCATTCTCTTTCTCTTTCTTTTTGTCACCCTTTCTCTCTATTTATCTATCTGTTACTCTGTCTGCCAGTATGACTGTCTGCCTTCCTGTCTGTCTGTCTGTCTGTCAGCATGACTGTCTGCCTGCCTGCTTGCCTGCCTGCCTGTCTGTCTGCCTCTCTGTCCTGTCTTTATACGTGTTTACTCCCTCCATTACTAGGCATAATATACGAACCTACCAACCGTGGGCCACCAAGGAAGTAACGAGTAATATGCTTTCATAAACAATTTACTTAGTCTGAAATAGAATTGATCCGTACCATCAACACAATTCACCACCACCACCATTATCCCCATCCATCACCAACACCACTACCATTACTACTACTACTACTACTCCCCTTCACCACCACCACCACCCCCATCACCATTACCATCACCACCACCACCTCTATTATCACCATCCACAAAGAAGCCCGTCGTATATATATATATCTACATAATATATTTTATGTGTATGTTTGTGTGTATGTTTGGGGGCACCACGCGTGCCCCCACCATTGCTTGACAACCGACGTTGCTGTGTTTACGTCCCTGTAACTTAGCGGTTCGGCAAAATGGACCGATTGAGTAAGTACTAGGCTTACAAAGAATAATACAGTTCTATGGTTCAAATATCCGTCAAATGTAAAAAAATGTAAATAATGTGAATAATGTTACAAAGAATAAGACCTGGGATCGATTTGTTCGACTGAAACCCTCCAAGGCGGTTCTCCAGCATGGCCGCAGTCAAAATGGCCGCAGTCAAAATGGCCGCAGTCAAAATGGCTGAAGCAAATAAAAGAATCAGAAGAATAAAAAAGACATTAGTGTAAAAAATAAATAAATAAAGTCTATTGTTCTGAGAGGAGGCAAGGGAGACAATTTCCCAAATTTCTGTCAGTCAAAAGTCAAGAGCGAAATTGCTTTACAAGAAGGAGTCGAATCTAATCTGTACGTTCTCCTCTTTCGCTCACCTCTCCGTTCCCGCTCTCGCTCACGCAACCACATCTACATGCACACGTACTCAAAACACACTGTTATTCTTTATTTTGTATATATATATATATATATATATATATATAT
>NC_068994.1:8085862-8087141 GCF_001194135.2 Octopus bimaculoides
AAAGCATAACTTCAATAGGATTCTGAATTTTGATTCTACGTTCACATTCATACACACACACACACACACACACACACACACACACACAGAAACAATGACAACCAACAGCCATTTATAACACACACAGACACACATACCTATATATATATGTATAAGTGTGTGTGTGTATGTATATATATATATATATATATATATATATATATATTACATACTTACATACATATGTATACATATACGCACTCACACACGCGCGTGCACACACACACACACACACACACACATCGATAAGTAGATACATAGAAATTATTGTGTTTGACTGTTCCACGGGATAAGTTCCGATCAAGAGCAGTAGATGTATGGGTAGGTGTATATATATATGTGTGCGTATGTGTCTGTTTTTGTTTATGTATGTTGCTATATCTATCTATCCATCTATATACATATATATATTTATACGTATATACATATATATGCATATAAATACACACACACAAATATATGTTTTTGTCTGTGTATGTTGCTCTATCTATCTATCTATCTATCTATCTATCTATCTATCTATCTATCTCTCCATCTACACGCATATATAAATACATATATATACGTATATACATATATATACATATAAATACAAATATATATATGTATGTATACATACATATGATCGTCTATGTTGTATATCCTAATATGCTATATGTCTGTGTGTCTGTATTTGTCTTTGTCTATAGTCAACAAAGTAGCTATAAATAGAAACTAGAAAAAATCAATATAAATTGACTAGAGGCGCCTTCCAAGGCCTTAATTTGATTAGTTCATTTATATTTAGTAAACGTTAACCATCGATCTCTCGTTTGAGTTCATTGATTTCTTTCCTAGATATTATTTTCATATGTATTTCTTTTGTTTGTTTTCCTTCTATGTGCTTTTTTGTGGTTTTCATTGTTGTTGTTGTTGTTGTTGATGTTGTTGTTGTTGATGTTGTTGTTGTTGTTGCTGTCTGCTTTTGTTTTGTTCTTGTGAGAATGATGATGAAGTGATCTTAACTTTTTACTCGCTTTGATATTAATTCGTATGTATGGGTTTGGCGTGTGTCAGTGTGCGCGTGTATATATGTATGCTTGCATGTAGGTATGGATGTATGTATATATATATATGTATGTATGTATGTATGTATGTATGTATGTATGTATGTATGTGTGTGTGTGTGTGTGTGGGTATAGGTGTGTCTGTGTGTATATTTACATCAATGCACGTGTATATGTAAATATGAGGTCATATA
>NC_068994.1:8087615-8088478 GCF_001194135.2 Octopus bimaculoides
ATATATATATATATATATATATATATATATATATATATATATATACATATATTTCTGCATGCATATTTGTATGTATGTATGTGCTCTATGGTTACAGTTTTTTCTTTTCTCTCTAAACGTTAGTCTATATAAATTCTAGTGCCAAAGTTAGAACCACTTCGTTGTCAATAGACCAAGGGATGGTCTACAAAAATCGTTCATGGCCCTCTGCCCGTTCACTTGTGACTAATCAAATTGTTTCTCGGCGTCGAGGACAATCCAATAAACAGGACGCACCTCAATTCTGGCTTGAAAAGATGTTTGGAAAAAAAAAACCCCAAAAGACCCCAGAATCACCCAAAGCAAAAAAACAAACAAACTCAAAACAACTTAAAAACAAAATCTCAAACAACAAGATTATGTCAGGTTTATATCAATGTGGTTGCTGTTTTTTTTCGGAGTTCTGGAATTGTGGGGAGCGTAGGGTAACCCCTTAATTACCATTATTCCCAGGTTCGTTCTGACCTGAGATGGTAATACCTGTCGGGGACCCATCTATGGGATATATATGTATATGTATGTGTACACACACACACACACACACACACACACACACACACACACACACACACACACACATATATATATATATATATATACATAATTAAGGGATCAGCAACAGTTGTTTCACCACATACCGAAGTTCAGAAATAGCAGCTGAAGTGCTAAAACTCCAACAGATAGCAATACTTGTAACTCACAAAGGCGAAACAAGAAGAAAAAATAACGAAACTAACCAGTCTTAGTTAATCATAGACGCGTTTCTGGATCAGAAAATTGAAAACTTTTCATTTCCTCATCAGTATGATATTCTAGTTTGCAAA
>NC_068994.1:8088699-8091188 GCF_001194135.2 Octopus bimaculoides
ATATATATATATATATATATATATATACACACACACACACACATTTACATACATATATACATGCATGCATTCTTGTGTGTACGTATGTATATACGTATATATTCAAATATGCATAAACGTATATAAGTATATATGTATGTATGCATCCATGTGTTGTGTGTGCGTGTTTGCTTATGTGTCTGTATGTGCTTGTGTGTGTGTCAAAATATTATATATATGCTTGCTTTTCTCTATCGTCCATCACATTTTCTTTTCCCTTACTCATTATCACAAATTTTTCACTCCCTTATGTCTCTTCTCTCACTATCCCTTCTCCCTCTTATTCTCTGTCCTTCTCCCTCTTATTCTCTGTCCTTCTCCCTCTTATTCTCTGTCCTTCTCCCTTCTTTTTCTCTCCCACACAATCTTTACGTCTCCCTCTACTCGATCTATATGCTTCGCTCTTCTCAACAGACCACTAATATGTCGCCAGATCATTATAAATCTCGTCGTCTGCTAATGCAATAATAAGACTACATGTCACTCGCGTTGTTATTGAAAAAAGCAGACATAACCGCATTAAATTTCTTTTGTTAATTTACACGTAAACAATATTTAATTATAATTTTTGTTAATTTTATAAGTTATTCAGTGTAGCGAGGAAAATTGTGCATATGACTGTTTCGTAGCTTTTCTCGAATAGTAAAATGTATTTGTCGTCCAACTTCATGCTTTGTAGTGCAATGGTTAAAATATCCGAGGCGGTAGAAGGGGTCTAGTCTGAATGTTTATAACGGCAGATAGGGTTGTTATATCTATAGGCGCACAAATAGTTTTGATGAACAGACATATGATAAAAGCAACTGTAGCTGAGACTAACGGTTCCTTTAGACGTGACTGTATGGCTTAGATCCAAACCGCGTGGTCTTGGGTCCAGTCATCCCACTGCGCGAGTCTTCTACTATAGCCTTGACCCGACGAAAGCTCTGTGAGTGGGTTTGGTCGACAGAAACTGAAAGCTCGTCATATAGTGATATGTGTGTGTGTGTGTGTGTGTGTGTGTTGTGTGTGTGTGTATTTTGGCAGAAATCTGGGACTGCAATGGGGTCAAAAACAGCTCGGCGGTGGTGTTAATAATGGCGACGGTGGTGTTAATAATGGCGACGGTGGTAGTTGTGGTAGTGCTACTGATAATCGCGGTGATTGTGATGGCGGTAGCGGTTGTGGTGGTGATAGTGGTGGTGGTGGTGGTGGTGGTGGTGGTAAGAATAAAAAAGAAGGAAAGGAAGAAGCGCAGAAAGCGTTGTGAAATGAGAGCGAGGTGTGGGGAGAGATAGGGAGAGAAAGCGAGAAGAGAGAGAGAGAGAGAGCGAGAGAGAGAGAGAGAGAGAGAGACTGAAACGAAAGGAGTAGAGAACAGTAACAAAAACAAGAAGGACACTATGTACCACCACCACCACCACTACCACTACTGCTACTATTACTGGTAGTACTACCACCAGCACTACAATCACAAACCACCACTACCTCCGTTACTGCCGCCACCATCTTCGCTTACATCCATTTTTTTCTCAGCGCCCTCAACACAATCCTAGCACCACCACCACCACCACCGTCTACAGATACCAACTACTACTACTACTACTACTACTACTACTACTACTACTACTACTACTACTACTAGTAGTGATCACAATCATCGTGACATAGCGACGTCGTCATCATCATCAGCAGCAGCAGCGCCACCACCGTCAGTATCACCAAAACCACCACCACCACCACCACCGTCACCACCACAACCGTCAGTATCACCATCATCATAGAGAACTGAGATAATGTATTGTCGTCATCGGAGCGCTTCTACATGACACGAAACAAGCAAATGGCGTTTATTGCTAGACAGGATATTATATTAATATGTACGAGCTGTGTGATGAATATTTCACGTTCCCATCTTAATTAGCAATGGAGATTCATTGAAAATGTGGCGACAGCAATGGTGTGATTTGATCCGATGGATGCTGTTACACCCACATTGATGTCTGGACTAAATGCGAATGAATTGTTATTGTTCAGACAAAAACCAGTTGCGGTCAGATGATTAAGTCATTTAGCACGATAGACGTCCCGTGAATTCCAGTCTATCTATCTATCTATCTATCTATCTATCTATCTATCTATCTATCTATCTATCTATCTATCTATCTATCTATCTATCTCCCAAGCCATATGTGTATGTATGTGTGCATATCTACACACATACATTCATATATGGATGATATTCAATGTTTATTCTTCAGCTCTAATAAAAACAGTTTTATAATTACATTAAACTGAAGGATTACTCAATACAGTTGGTAGAGTACTGATTTATTATTCTTTAACAAAAATAGTTTTGACAGTGACTTCGATGTTTCGGCCAGCTGAGCCCTCATCGGACAGTCAAGGACGGCTTAGTCGGTTAAAACTTTGAACTCACTATCAATACTAATCTTTTTAAAGAACAATAT
>NC_068994.1:8091260-8092991 GCF_001194135.2 Octopus bimaculoides
AAATATAAATATAAAAACAAATAGTAAATGAGTATATGCATATATACGTACAGGTATGTGCATACCGACATCCACCTGTATGTATAGGTGCATATCTGGGTACAGGACATTGTAAACAAAACGTAGACGAGAAAACACACAAGCCACATAGAGAACATTCTTCTTCATCAGCTACCCCCGTTTTAACACCGGCGTTTCGAAATATATATATATGGTGTGAAAGGTCGATATAAAAACTTTATTATTGATTTACCAGTCGTAAATAAATTGAATAAGCTGGAAGTTTACGGCGTGCTTATCTTAGGTCATCAAAAGCTAATGATCGGTGCGTTGTCATTAAAAAAAGATCCCTTCGTTTGTATGCTATGTGGTAATAACCTCCACCCCTAAAAATTTGAAATTATGAAAAGAAGGATGTTAAACTATTAAGGATTTGAAGAAGGCCCCCTCCACTCGATAATAATAATAATAATAATAATAATAATAATAATAATAATAATAATATATCGTTTTGGGATTTGGTTTGTAAAATTCTTTATGTGAGTTCGTGTGTTGAAGCATATTTTAGGAAAATAAAAATAAGGGATAAGTGGTAATTTTAGCGGTGAGTGTGTTAAATTATAAGGCACAAAAAGAAAATGACTCTCCCCAGACACAACAGAATAATAATTTTAAAAAATGCTTTCTAATTGATGCATCAATACCAGTAGATGACAACGTTTCTTTAAAAGAAATGGAGAAACTTTCAAAATACAAAGACCTGGAAATAGAGGTAACTCGAATGTGGAATCTAAAAATAGAAACAGTTCCTATCATAGTAGGTGCCTTAGGTATAATAAAAAAATATTCAGACAAATACATAACAAAAACACCAGGACTTACAAATATATATAACATACAGAAAATTGCACTACTGGGCACTGCACACATCCTACGCAAAACACTTTCAATACAGTAACCATAAGAGCATCACAGCAAACCACAGCACATACCCAAGGCACACAGAGCTGTGCTTGGTAGTGAAGTGAAAGCACGTTATAAAAATAAAGCTACTGAATAATAATAATAATAATAATAATAATAATAGAATGTTCTGTAGAAATTCTACAGAACGTTTGCGTCTTAGGGGCAGGAAAGATTATCAGGAAGGTTTAAAGCTCTTCAAAAACTATTGAAAGATTGAGGGTACCCATGGTTACCCGCTACCCACATAAATTCTACCAGGAATAAGTACAAATTTGAGACAACTCATCATCAATAATAATTATAAGAATGGCCCCTAATTTTGACACAAGGACCACAGTTTTATGCAGAGAGGTTAATCGATTCCATTGACTTGAGTACTTGGCATAGACTTTATTTTATCGAACCTGAAGGGATGGATGGCAAAATAAGCATCGGCGTGATTTGAACTCTCTATGTAAAGAGCCGACGTATGAGTTAATGAATGCATTGACATATTTTGGAATAACGTAGGAATGAAAAACTCACACACACACACACACACACACACACACACACACACACACACACACACACACACATATGGATGCTTCTACGTGTTTGTGTGTGTGTGCGTATATGTGTGTGTGTGTGTGTGTGTGTACGTGTGCGCGCGCATGCGTGAGCTTTCCTTTATAATTTTACATATGTGCGATGGCATTTGTATGTAATAGATTGATTATAAATAATAATGAAGTGAATACCGCTATTCGCTTACACACACGCACA
>NC_068994.1:8097832-8098944 GCF_001194135.2 Octopus bimaculoides
ATATATATCAACCCTAATCCTGTTTATCTGAAACCGGAGCAATGACGCCGGGAACACAGACACGCCTTATAATTAAATTATTTGTTGTGTTTTCTAATGCGTGTGATCCTCTGTCCCGTGGAAAAAATGACTAGCATAAAATCGGTCCTTGGTGCAAAATGTGTTCGGGGCCGCTGATTTAATCGATTAGCAAAACGCTTAGTCATTTGTTACATATTCCTATCAAAATTCTAAAATTTTTATTGATTAATTTAATTCTCAGGCATCTTGCGCAATATATATTTGTAAGTATATATGTTTGGTTTCGATTTTAGTGAAAAAGAAGAAAAAATCCCACTTATAATACAATATATGGAACGGGCCGTTGTTGCGCACAACCCGTTAATGTCCGCTACTGCTCGCTACTATACGTCACTATTCGTCACTGCTCGCTGTAGCTCAGCATTGCGCTGCCCTTCATGTTACTTGACGCTTGTGTTACTATACACAAATTTATACATCAATCACATTAGACTTTAAAGCTTATGAATTAAACATGGCTTTAGTGCATGACCTTATGTCGGACAGAAAACGGGGTGTTCTAGACAATCTTGGATAGTTTATTGTCTAAAACTTAAATCATACCCGTACATTACTACTTTGTTTCTTGACTGTGTCAGCCATTAGAGTTGTATATAGGGACGTGTGTGTGTATGTTTGAACCTACCTACCTACCTACCTACCTATCTATCTGCCTGCCTATTTATTTATCGACATAAATATTGCACACACAGGTATATATAACTAGCCACCTAACATGTATGCATGTATACATGTATGCCTATAAACACAAACATACATACATAACTATCTTTCGATATAAAAATATAGACAAACACAAACAAATATACAAGCACATACGCGCATATGAACAAAAATATGAACTTTTCAGCACACCCTCATATATATATATATATATATATATATATTTATATAAATAAGGATAAGATCGATATTTAAAATATTGATCTTATCAAGTGGTCAGCATGGGAATAAAAACCATCAAAGGTAATAATTATTTAAAATTATAATACAGGGTATCAAGAGATACCATCACGCTGAAAAAATAGCAG
>NC_068994.1:8099301-8100491 GCF_001194135.2 Octopus bimaculoides
GTATGTATGTAGATGTGTATATATATATATATATATGTATATATACATATATATATTTGGATATATATATGCATATGTGTATATATATACACATGTACACATACATATATATATATACATATATATATTTGGATATATATATGCATATGTGTATATATATACACATATATATATATATATATGCAAGGTAGAAGATTTATTAGGTAGAAATATTCTATGCATATGTATATACATATATATGTGTATATATATACATATATATATATATATATAATCGTATATGTGTATATATATATATATATATATATATATATATATATATATATGATGCGTGTGTACGTGCGTGTATATAAATGATGCAAGCATGTATGCAAGCGGTTATCTGATAATTTAAGATTGTTTATTATTTGTTCGTTGTGTGTCAGTGTGTATATTGTGTTGCGTGTGTGCTGCTGCTACTACGTGTGTGTGTGTGTTTTGTGCGGCTGTTTTTTTTTTTTAGTATATCGACACTCAGATTCCTGCGACACACCATCGATAAACAATGTATGTCAAACACGGACGCTCCCTTATACGAGATGTCAACATCTAAAAGTACAAGAAAACGGGCAAGAAAACATTTGTTTACGTGTGTAAAGTATACCTGTTTGTGTATCTATATGGATACATGTGTATATGTAGAAATATATGTGTGTGTTTGTACATATATATATATATATATACGTGTATGTATATGTGTTTATATATGTATGTGAGCGTGTGTGTTTGTGCATGTGTGTGTGTGTGCGTGTGTGTGTTTGTGTGTAAATTGGTTACAATGTCAAGAAATCCCAACTTAACTCGCCAAAGCTATAATTTCAAATCAAATTATTTATTTGTGTGTGTGAATATATATATATATATATATATATAGTGTTGAATATATGTTGAAAAAAATATAAAAAGTAGAAGAGAAATCCCTTCATTTCATATAGTTCAATATCTTTTTATAAATATATACATATTATATGGATGTCGTGAAATCCAACCGGTTTCCACTCTTTAAATTAGTTTTTCAAGGGACATTGTACAGTAATCAGTTCTTGTGGCAAAGGGGTCTGGTCATTTTAGATGTTTGACGAATAAGAAGAATGAGTCTAGAGAGTGAACCAAGGGAAGCAACAGGTGGCAAGGGGGGGGGGCAATGTTCT
>NC_068994.1:8100689-8103642 GCF_001194135.2 Octopus bimaculoides
TATATATATATATATATATATATATATATATATATGACGGGCTTCCGTCTACGAAATCCATTCACAAAACTTTGGTCGTCCCGAGGCTATAGTAGAAGACACTTGCCCAAGATTCCACGCTGTGGGACTGAACCTGGAACCATGTGATTGGGAAGGAAGCTTCTTACCACGTAGCTACGCCTGCGCCTGCGGCTATTATTTTTCTCAACCAACAAGTGTTATTCTGTGATCCATTTGTGATGGAAATTGCAGCTTCAACATCGCATTAGAATATTTTCATATTGTTGAGTAGAGATAGATTGATAGATAGACAGATTAGATAGATAGAAAAGACAGACAAATAGACAGATAGATAGATAGATAGAAAGACAGATAGACAGACAGATAGATAGATATACAGGCGGCGAGCTGGCAGAAACGTTAGCACGCCGGGCGAAATGCTTAGCGGTATTTCGTCTGCCGTTACGTTCTGGGTTCAAATTCCGCAGAGGTCGACTTTGCCTTTCATCATTTCAGGGTCGATAAATTAAGTACCAGTTACGCACTGGGGTCGATGTAACCGACTTAATCCCTTTGTCTGTCCTTGTTTGTCTCCTCTATGTTTAGCCCCTTGTGGGCAATGAAGAAATAAGATAGATAGATATACAGAAAAGTACAGAGAGAACTTCACAGGAAAAAGAGATAAGCTGTGAAAGAGAGAAAAGAGAGAATGGGCGGTTGAGAGGGAATGCGGAAGAGAGAGAAAGAGAGAGAAAGAGAGAGAGAGAAAGAGAGAGAGAGAGAGAGAGAGAGAGAGATAGAGAGAGAGAGAGAGAGAGAGAGGGGTAGAAAGGGAGAAACAGAAGGGAAAGAGAATGGGAACGACGTAAGTCAGAGTTGAAGAAACATTTCGTAAACAAAAGGGTTTGATAAATAGGAACTAGAAGAAAGAGAGGAAAACGGAACAAAGGCATGAAGGAGGGAATACACATTAAGGGATAACATCCAGTAGCTCCCTAAATAAGGGCAGGGATCAACCTGTAATTCCAAGCACGTGTTTAGTTTTCGAGCTTTATTGTTGAACAGCGTCTGACAGCGATAATACTTTTTGTCATTCCTGTAGTGTGTGTGTGTGTGTGTGTGTGAGAGAGAGAGAGAGAGAGAGATAGAGAGAGAGAGAGGGAGAGAGAGAGACAGAGAGAGATAGAGAGAGAGAGAGAGAGGAAATTTTCAGAAATAACTTCCGCTCTAAGCAAAGACTGGAAGCACAAGAAAATGAAAGGGAGAAAGAGAGAGAGAGAAGGAGAGAGAGAAGAGGAGAAAGAAAGAGGGAGGGTGGGAGAGAGAGAGAGAGAGAGAGAGAGAGAGAGAGAGAGAGAGAGAGAGAGAGAGAGAGAGAGAGAGAGAGAGAAATCACATCACATGAGAGGATAGAGAAACAGGAAAGAAAAGTATGAAGCCAAAGACGAAAATATGTGTCTTGTTATGTCTGGAAATAGGGTAACGGGGAGATGTGTGACATGTGAAGAAGAAATTTTTACGTATACCCATTCTATCTCACGTCAAAACCTACGTATACACATGCATGCACGTAGACATACACATGTTCATAAATACAGACAGATACATTCTTGAATACATACATACATACATACATACATACATACATACATACATACATACGGAGAAGCTGATTGGAAGTCTACAGATCCAAGTCATCACTGGAACTGTAAAAACCTGTAAAACTTTCCAGAAGTTTATCATTTAAATAAACATGAGCATGTCTAGATATGCAACTATATGCATGAGAATACATACATACATACATACATACAAAAATACCCTGTTGTTGCTGTTATATTCCAATGAAGGAGTCTTGGATCGAGGTTAGAAACCGGGTCTTTCTCTATTGGCAAGAAATCTTGAAATAAACTGAATAATGAGATACATACATACACACATACACACACACACATACATACATACATACATACATACATACATACATACATACATACATACATACATACATACGTTTTCTGCATATAAAAGCTGGAAATCCTCAGCTTTTATATGCAGATTATAAATTCTCATGAAAACGAGTAATAATTGGCGCATTTGGTTTCGCAAGTAAATTCTTAAATGACAATCAGGATTGCTTTTGCAAGTGAATACTTATGTGACAAATAAGATTTGTGCTAATCTGTCCGGGGCAAAGTTTGGTTGAACTAGGGTTCATGGAGAGAGAACGCAACCCCTTAATTCATACGCTACAAAGGATGATATGCCTCTCTATCTGATCGATTGACATGCTAGGAATAACGAAACAATAAGCAACCCTTCTTCAAATCGAACCCTATCGTTTAAACAAAGGATAAGAAACATCTATCTATCTATCTATCTATCTATCTATCTATCTATCTATCTATCTATCTATCTATCTATCTATCTATTTGTCGTCTGTCTATCTATTTGTCGTCTGTCTTTCTGTCTGTCGTCTATCTATCTATCTATCTATCTATCTATCTATCTATCTATCTATCTATCTATCTATCTATCTTTGTTTGTCTGTATGTCTGCTTAACGGACTGTCTTTTTATCTATCTATCTATCTATCTATCTATCTATCTATCTATCTATGTATCTATCTAGAAGATAAACAGATACATATATAATACATACACATGCGCGCGCGCGAACACAGTGTTTAATTTAAATTAGGTTGTAAGCATTGAACAATTTAAACTATTCAAATAATACATTCCATATTCATTCATACTTACATACACGCATACATACGTGCACACAAACACACACACACACATACATATATAAATTCATTTCTCTATATATCTATGAGTGCGTGTTTGTGTTTACATACACACATGCACGCACACACACACACACACATATATGCATTACATTTATGTATATATATATATATATATATATATATATATATATATATATATAT
>NC_068994.1:8103971-8105962 GCF_001194135.2 Octopus bimaculoides
GAGAGAGAGAGAGAGAGAGAGAGAGAGAGAGAGAGAGAGAGAGAGAGAGAGAGAGAGAGAGAGGGTGTGTGTGTGTGCGTGTGATTGAAAGGTAGACAGTTTGTGTCATTATTAATCTATTTATTGCCAATTCAAACGCATTCATAATTGCATTCAGCCATTGTTGCTTCTAGACCACGTGTCGTTCGTTCTTCTTTACTCCGTCTTGTTTGTTTTGTTATGTTAGGCAGCTTCGTTATTGTAATGTTGTATTCCGAATGAACGTGTGAAATGTGTGGAGAATGTCTGAGCAGTGTGCTGAATGATGTACATATGTGAATCGTGCCGTAAATGACCGATTTTTTGTTGCGAGTTCCAGTATTAAGTCGAGATTCTTTGAGCTGTGTTGCGAATGCGTGGATTACGTTGCAAACGTGTGATATGTATCGTAAAATAGGGGTATCTGCGTTGTAAACGTATAGATTCATGCACGGAGGGGATGCCGAATGCACTTTTGCCAAAGAACAAGAAGTCGAAGCCAAGAAGTCGAACTGACACAACACAATACCGAACGGACGTAAAGCCGAGCGGACACAATGCCGAACGGACACAAAGCCGAACGGACACAAAGCCGAACGGATACAATAATAATAATAATAATAATAATAATAATAATAATAATAATAAAAACATTCGTACCTACATAGTTTAATGACCAATCCACCAATTTGGTACTTAAGATTTAACATGAGTAAATTTTAATTTTCGTATGTCTTTTTGGCATCTTGTCCGTTCGACTTTATGTCCGTTCGGCATTGTATCCGTTCGGTTTCTTTGCTTCGGTTTCTTGTACTTCCGTAAAGGTAGCTTGCTTAGGAACCACATTGTTCCGGGTCCAGTCCCACTGCGTGGCATCTTGGGCAAGTGTCTTCTACTATAGCCTCGGGCCGACCAAAGCCTTATACGTGGATTTGGTAGACGGAAACTGAGAGAAGCCCGTCGTATATATGTATATGTATATATATATGTGTGTCAGTGTGTCTGTGTTTGTCCCCCCAACATCACTTGACAACCGATGCTGGTGTGTTTACGTCCCCGTGACTTAGCGGTTCGACAAAAGTAACCGATAGACTAAGTACTAGGCTTCCAAAGAATAAATCCTGGGGTCGGCTTGCTCGACAAAAGGCGGTGCTCCAGCATGGCCGCAGTCAAATGACTGAAACAAGTAAAAGAGTAGAAGAGCGGAGTCTAAGTAATCGATATGGCCTCTGTCCCAAGATTTCAGGCCTTGTGCCAATAATGAAAAAGGTTGTTTTCGTGATGCATTTACCATTGTATGTTGTCCTTCTCTCAGCCTCTCTGATGATTGAATGTCATGTTTCCTTTTTTTGCTCTTCATTTTTTTTTGTTCCTCATTTGGTCAGAAACCGGAAGGAGATGATGAAGTGTGCGCATGTGTTTCACTTTTAACCTACGTTGTTGTTCTTCATGGAAAAAAACCACTCTTGAACAGTTTCTTCTTTCGAAGATGATGGTAATAGAAGTACATACAAACGCACGCAGATAACCACACATACACGCACGCACATACAAACACACACACACACACACACACGCACACATACACACACACACTCTCTCTTTCTCTCACACACGCATATGTATATACGCGTGTGTGTGTGTGTGTGTGTGTGATGTAGGTCTGTGGATGTGCTATTCTAATGCTTAAAGTCGCAAGTATTACGTACATTTCCGTTTGAAATTTTTGCGTGGACTGGCGCTGAAAGCAGAGTTGGAACAGAAATAATTGTAACTGATCGTTAAAGATGTGTTGAAGCCTTTCTTCGTCTACTTATTTGGATTATACACACACACACACACACACATTATATTTACATATGCATATTTTTCTATCTATCTATCTATCTATCTATCTATCTATCTATCTATCTATCTATCTATCTATCTATCTATCTATCTATCTATATATATATATATATATATATATATAT
>NC_068994.1:8106023-8108868 GCF_001194135.2 Octopus bimaculoides
TGTGTATGTATATGCATACACACATTCACACTCACTCACTCACACACACACGCACACACACAAATAAAAGAGATTGAAAAATTACCACACTACACAAGCGGTGGAAGGGAATACGCATAGACACAAAGAAACACACACACACACACACACACACACACACACACACACACACACATATATATATATATATATACACAGCATATGTATATACATGTATATATAATTTGTATACTTCATTTGTATTTGCGTGATTTTTACCGGTTCTGAAGTACGTAATGTCTCAATATATTATATTACATGTTTTAACTCAATTTGCAGTTCCACTTATATAACAGATGGCTCTGTGTGCAATTGGACTGAAGCGTGACAAACCTAAATTCCATGGACTGTTATACAATATATATATATATATATATATGTATATAAAATGAAAGAGATTAAAAAATTGTCACACACTACACGATAATTCTGTCACCCATTGTCTCCACATTACTTCAAACGATGTTGACGCAGGAGTCTCGAGTATAACCCAGCAATATAAAGTTTTCTATAGAATATAGAGCCAGCTCTATATGTTACGATGTTTCATATACGAATACGTCCATGGAAACAATGCGATCGGAGATAGAAAATTAGGTTGTATATGCATATTTCAGAAGTCCAATAAAATTAATACAACATATTGGTCTTATATAATCGATATTCGATCTTGAAGTATAAACAACACACACAACTCACGTTCTACACAGTTGTCACACGTTAACATATACACACTATTGGGTGGCGAGCTGGCAGAATCGTTAGCACGTCGGGCGAAATGCTGAGCGGTATTTCATCTGTCTTTACGTTCTGAGTTCAAATTCCGCTGAGGTCGACTTTGCCTGTCATCCTTTCGGGGTCGATAGATTAAGTACCAGTTGCGTATTGGGATCAATCTAATCGACTGGCCCTCTCCCCCCAAAATTTCGGGCCTTGTGCCAGGAGTAGAAAAGAATCGTTAGCACGCCAGGCGGAATGCATAGCGGTATTTCGCCCATCGCTACGTTCCGAGTTCAAATTCCGCCGAGGTCAACTTTGCCTTTCACCCTTTCAGGGTCGATGTAATCGGCTATCTCTCTCCCACACAAATTTCAGGCCTTGTGCCTATAGTAGAAAGGATTCATATATAAACACTATTGGGCGGCGAGCTGGCCGTATCGTTAGCACGCCGGGCAAAACGCCTGGCGGCATTTCGTCCGTCTTCTGGGTTCAAATTCCGCCGATGTCGACTTTGCCTTTCATCCTTTCGGGGTCGATGTAATCAGCTATCTCTTTCCTCCAAAATTTCAGGCCTTGTGCCTATAGAAGAAAGGATTCATATATAAGCACTATTGGGCGGAAGGCTGGCTGTATCGTTAGCACGCCGGGCAAAACGCCTAACGGCATTTCGTCTGTCTTCTGAGTTCAAATTCCGCCGAGATCGATTTTGACTTTCATCCTTTGCAGGGTCGATAAAATAAGTGCCAGTTGAACACTGGGGTTGATGTAATTGACTTATTCCCTCCTCCGAAGTTATTGGTCTTTTGTTGAAACATGAAACCAATCTATAAACACCAGACGGCACAGACTCCCGCTCACTCGCCATCTGACAGACAACGAAAATAACACAACTCACATTGCACATATTCTACACCAGCGCTTCTTAAACTAGTGATTGACTCACACAAGGGGTGAATGAAATCGTTTTATTGAATGAAACTAAAGGAGTGAATGAAGATTGAATGAAACAAGAAAGGTGAATGATTTAATTAAAGCAGATATTTATGTTTTGCTATACTTAAAAACAAAAAGCTCATTTCTACTAAAGTGGTTAGCAAGTTGTTACTACTTTTAACAGCCATGGACTTAGATATCTGATACAGTTTATTTCAAAGTAGCTGGATATTTCGTAAATTCATAGTAACAAAAGCCTTTTAGGGGATGGAGAAAAACCAGCTGCGCTAGAAGGATCATAACTTTATAAATGGCCTCACTGAACGATCACCGTTGGCATCTGTTGAACGGTAACTACCTTGTGCTCCCAATTTAGCTACATTTTTGCTAGAATTAGAATTCTATATATATATATATTTACCGTACCTCAATCTGTCAGCTCTTATTAGCATCAACCAGTATAAATTCTAGCTTATATTAAAACAGATTTGGGCTTCGTTTTTTAGGTAAAGTTAGACCATCTTATTTTCTAGTAATGATAATATATATTTCCTATTCTAGCAATTCCAATACTTTGTGAATTTGATTTGGCAAACCAGCCAACGTCACTATTACTGCAATCACGGCCTAGATAGCGTGGGAATAACAATGAGTCGCCGAGTTCAAATATTAAGGTCAATATATTTGGTATATTAGTTAAGGTTAAAAATTCTGCATACATTATTGAAAAAAAATATTAAAGCATTTGTGGCATGGTGTAATTATTAACTGATTGGTGAGCACTCAGAACTACAGATTTATATAACTTGTCCTCCACCTACAGTTTATAAAACCTCAAGTGCAATCATATCGCAGATGATGACTCCATCACTGTATCGATCTGATTATCGGATATTGTTATACATCGCTGGTCACAATGCATTTCATTGCATTGTTGTATTTATCGAATGGTGCCACTCCGTTGACTAGGTGGGAAAAAATGGATATTCCCCACGAATGGAACACAAGTCTGTCGCAGGGTTATCCACTTTATGAGTGGGTTGACTGGAGCCAAGTAAAATGAAGTGCTTGGCTCAAGAACATAACGCCAAACTGGGAATCGAAACTAGAAGCTTGCGATATATATATATATATATATATATATATATATATA
>NC_068994.1:8109834-8110359 GCF_001194135.2 Octopus bimaculoides
TATATATACATACTTGCATCACACACATGCATACAATCACCTGCATACACACTCGAACTTACACACATGCACAGTCATTCACACACACACGCAACACACACACATACATATGTACACATACACATGCAAATATATGAGTATATTCATATATATACAAAGCCTAACAGCTAAACTCTATTAAAACTCAACAATACACACCAATTAAACGGATTACAAAGAAAACGTTGGTGAATAGTTTCAATATGGTTCTCGATTGTTGTATAAATTAATGTGACTTCAATAGCCTTCAATACACAGCACACATGTGTATGCACTCATATGCACACATGCTGTAAACCTATTCATATGAAAGTATGTGTAATTTAGCTGGAGAGAATTGCGTAACGTTTCGTTTTGTGTATCATATTGATTTAGTAAAAATATTTTCTGAACACAAAAAATGACATAACATTCACACACACACATACATATGTACACTACATAATGTACGCACACACGCGTGCGCGCGTATATATATATATATAT
>NC_068994.1:8110783-8112067 GCF_001194135.2 Octopus bimaculoides
ATATATATATATATATATATATATATATATATATATATATATATATACGACGGATTTCTTTCAGTTTCTGTCTACCAAATCCACTCACACGGCTTTTGTCGGCTCGAAGCTATAGCAGGCAGTTGCACAAGGTGTCACGCAGTGGGACTGAACCCGCAACCGTGTGGTTGGTATATATCTGTGTGTGTGTGTGTGTGTGTGCGTGTGCGTTTGTGTGTGTGCGTGCGTGTGTGTGAGCGTGCGCATGTGTGTGTATGTGTGTTTGCACGCGTGCGCTTGTACTTTCTGTTCATTGTTGGCATATATAAGATGACCTTCCCATTGCGGACGCAAATTCACAAGTGCAAAAGTCCTAACGGTAAGCAAACGTACATTATAAGGCATAAATGTGTTGACTGTAAAAGGCATTAGGGGGGCCCAAGGGAATAGGCCTCCAATTGAAGTGAAGTGAAATACAGTTACGTGGTGATTCGCTTTAAATGAACGGAGTTCAATCTGAAATCGAAATAGCGTTGGCACAATTGTCCCAACTGGTACATTCTTTCTATTTTGGTTATATTACGGAAATTATCAGCTCTGCGAACAATTGTGTTGCCCAATTCACACGAATCACAATTAAACAACTGCAGAAACTAACACGAAAGTAATAAAAAATAAAATACCGAAAAATTGCTGGTGGAGTGAGAGCGTATGTATGTGTGTGTGTGTGTGTGTGTGTGTGTGTGTGTGCGTACAAGGGGTCGAATATAAAATTATGAGTGGAAACAACAGTAATAATAGTAACAACAACAAAACAACAACAATAATAATAATAATAATAATAATAATAATGATAATAATTATAATAATAATAATAATAATAATGATAATAATTATAATAATAATAATAATAATGATAATAATGACAATACTACTAATAATAAACATTGATAACGTGTGAGAATGTACGAAATGGAATGTTGATTTCAAGTGAAGTTTAATAAAATTGTTTGTTACGATACACATACACACACACAACATACGCGTACACACATATACAGACACTTACACACACACACACACTCTCTCTCTCTCTCTAACACACACACACACACACACACACACACACACACACACACACACATATATCGTAAAAAAATAATATAGGCCTTTCTTAAGAAACTGGAAACCGAATTGTCAACCGAAATACTTAATATGGAATTAAACAATTCAGGAATAAGAGTACACGTTGTACTCAATTGTAATTGTCTGACTGTCTGTCTGTCAGTCTGTCTGTATCTATCT
>NC_068994.1:8114074-8115662 GCF_001194135.2 Octopus bimaculoides
ATATGGAAAAAAGACAAAGTAGAAAATGCTAAAATACTTTTATAAAGAACATTACAGAACCGGTTTCGATCCTTGAGATCTTTTCAACAGTAAATATGAATAATAGATTTTTGAAAAATTATTGAAAAATTAAATTTTGGTAAATTTAAAAGAAAAGTCTTTTTAAAGACATATTTGTATAGTATTCAAATAACAGGGGCATTTTTCTTGTTTCTGCCTGTCTCTGTCTCACTTGTTAACTCTTGTGGGTTCCGAACGACGAGCACACGCTACATACATTCCTTCCAAGCACTGCTGTGAACAACGGAAGTGAGCTAGAACGTTAAAACCTAGTGCGCATGCTGATCATAGTTGAGGGTCAATCTGCGCCAACCGGCTTCAGTCTGCTTGCTTTAGCTTCGTTACAATGACAACAGTCCGAATACTTATTGATCAGACCACATACATGCATATATGTATGTGTACGTAAGTGCGCTTGAGTGTGTGTATATATAAATATATAAATATATATATACATACATATATATATATGTACATGTACATACAGAGCAATTGTAGACATGTGTAGATGAGTATAGAGGTTGAGAGCATCATGAAATGGAATGTAAGGGGAGGGTTTTAGTGTAGATAATATCTGTCTGTACTTACATATAAAATATACACACACAAACGCATATATATATCTATGTGTGTATGTCTGTGAGTGTTTGTGTGTGTATATGTATGTGTATTTTTGTGTATGTGTGTGTGGGGGGGGGCTGTTCTATTTTTACGCTCCTAACTATTTATATTCTTAGTAACGAAGATGTTGAAGGAGGGACGCAGTGGTGTCTGATTCGGGAGACTGTAGTAGTGGTGGGAGAAATAGAGAGAGAGAGAGAGAGAGAGAGAGAGAGAAAGAGAGAAAAATAGAGAGAAAGAGAGGTAGAGAGAGAGGAAGTGAAGGAGAGTTAAGTTTGGGAGGTAGTATGGAAGAAGTAGAGAACGTAAGGCAGGCATAACGAAAGAATGAAAACATTTGAAGAAAGAAGACACGAAGGAATCGAAATATAACGGAAAAACAAAGCAAACAAAAGAAATATAACAAATATTTAGGGGAAAAAAAATGAAATAAAAGGCGAAACGAACGAGTTGAATCAACTGAATAAATAAATAAAAGAAAGAAAAATGTGAGAAGGGGCCAGACGAAATGTGTGCGGAAACTGTAAAGTGTGTAAGCAGGGTCCATTTAAAATGTATGTTCCAGTTGTACATATCTAACCCCTCGGGGTTTGTCTGACATATAATGTTCACTCAACATCAACAACGTAAACCTCTACACGTTACGAACACACACACGCGCGCGCGTGTGTTTAAGTCTCACTACTTGTCTGTCTGACTGTCTGTCTGTCTGTCTGTCTGTCTGTCTGTCTGTTTCTGTCTCCCTCTGTTACCTTAGCACTCTCTGTTTCTCTATGCATAGACACATATCTTCATGTATGTGTATATATGTATATCTATATATGCATTTTTATATATGAATATATGTATGTGTCTGTTTGTGTGCGTATATATGTATATATATATATATATATATATATATATATAT
>NC_068994.1:8115906-8116687 GCF_001194135.2 Octopus bimaculoides
CACACACACACACACACAAAATATTCTATAATAATATAGATAATTATAATGACGGGTCAGCTAATTGCCTCGCCACGTACTGAATTAGAAATAGACGCTAATTTGCATAAAAGGCTTTTTAACGTACTGACCACTTGGTAAAATTATTATTATTAATAATCTTACTCTCTCTCTCTCTCTCTCTCTCTCTCTCTCTCTCTATCTATCTATATATATATATATATATATATATATGTATGTATTCTTTTATTTGTTTCAGTCATTTGACTGCGGCCATGCTGGAGCACCCAAGACTTATTCTTTGTAAGCCCAGTACTTATTCTATTGGTGTTTTTTGCAGAACCGCTAGGTTACGGGGACGTAAACACACCAGCATCTGTTATCAAGCGATGGTGGTGGTGGTGATGGGGGACATGTATGTGTGTGTGAGCGTGTGTGCGTGTATGTGTGTGCGTACGTGCGTGTGCGTGTGTGTGTGAGCGTGTGTGTGCCTGTATTATTTTCTCTGACAGAGGGGACTGGAAAAGGAATTCTGCTTTCTTTAGCTTATTTAATTTCTTTTATTTGTCCCTTTTTCTCTGCTCCTGAAACACACGAGCAATCATACATACAGGTATGTATATGTGTGTGTATATATATGTGCGTGTATATATATATGTATGTGTGTGTGCGTACGCATATATACGTACGTATATGTATATGTACACATATATCTATATCTCTATATATATACATATATACATGTGTGTGTGTGTGTATATATATATATATGTACACACAC
>NC_068994.1:8116697-8117154 GCF_001194135.2 Octopus bimaculoides
CACACACATATATATATATATATATATATATATATATATATATACGCATGCATGTACGTTGCGCGTGCTTACGTATCTATATATAGATCTTTATACATGTATATATTATGTGTGTAAGCCAGTATATATATATGCTTGTATTTACAATACATATACATATATACTTATACTATGCATATACATACATACATACATACATTCATGCATACGTAATTTACAGTCAAACATATGCACGCTCTTACATATAGCCATACATTTGCATATACCGCACAGTTAATCACACACACACTTATACACAAACGTACTCACAGACAAAAGCACGAACACGCACACACATAAAACACACAAACACCCGTATACACACACACACACGCACACACACACACACACACACACACACATACAAGTTTCCCTCCTCCCACCCCTGGAATGGATTCTTCAAACGCTTAATTTTGTC
>NC_068994.1:8117816-8118494 GCF_001194135.2 Octopus bimaculoides
AGAGAGAGAGAGAGAGAGAGAGAGAGAGAGAGAGAGAGAGAGAGAGAGAGAGAGAAAGAGAGAGGGTGAGAGAGAGAGAAGGAAAGACAGAGGGAAACAAGAGAGACACAGAACGTGATTAAATAACGCAGAAATTGTAAAAGTGTGTGTATATATACATATACATACATATGCATACATTTGCACACATACACACACACACACGTGTGTGTGTATACATATGTACATTGTGTGTTTGTTTATGTGTGTATCTTATCTGTCTTATATCCAAGCACACAGACGTTTGCAAATATAAATATACACATACAAACATAGTAAATGACATTCACACGCACACCCACATACACACATACATACAAATATACATACATAACTACACATACATAAATACATACACACATACATATATACATATACATACATATATATACATACATATATACATACATATATACATATATATACATTTATATACACACACACACACATATATACACATATATATACATATATATATATATATATATATATATATATACATGCACGCACACACATATATATGTACATATATATACACATATACATCTATATATATATATGCATACACACATACATAAATATATATATACATATATACATACACACATATATAAATATATATATATATATATATATATA
>NC_068994.1:8118504-8118952 GCF_001194135.2 Octopus bimaculoides
ATATATATATATATACGGTGGTGTATTTTTAGTGCCCGGGTATATGGACGGGTGACACTGCTGCGTGGGTGTTATTTTTCATTCACAACGTGATGCGAGGGTATACTTCTATTTACGAATAGAATTCTACATGATTGCTTGGAGGGTGTATGTGTGCCGTACGTTGATGTTTATGTGTATGCAACGTACATACATACATACATACATACATACATACATACATACATACATAACTGTGAGTGTCTGTGTGACTGTGTATGTATGTATTCGTGTACGTATGTGTGTACGTGCCTGTGAGCGTGTACATATATCAGCTATTTTTATCAGTGTGTGTTTGTATACATGTACAGATGTATATATTTATGTATATATAATCTGAATATGTAGTGATTAAAATCAGCAAAAATCCATGTTTGTATATATGTTTTTACGCGTATATATATATATA
>NC_068994.1:8118962-8119914 GCF_001194135.2 Octopus bimaculoides
GCGCGGTTTCGGGTTAATGTGTGCATATATATATAGGCGCGTGTATGTGTGAATATACTTTTACCTTGTTAATGGGTGTGCTTGTCTCTTTAGTTCATGATTTTGTGTATATGTCACTACAATGTGCATGTGTCTATATATGTTTCAGTCGAGGAATCTCATTGAGAGAATCTAAAGAATATTTTGCATGCCTGCACTTTCACTGCACCACAAATTGCGCGTGTGCGTCTCCACACACACAGAGGCACATAGAGAAAGGGAGTGAGTGAGTGGGTGAAAGAAAAATTGAGTAAGTTTGGCCTCTTGAAACAGCGGTCGAGACAAGTCATTATATCTCGCTTTCAATATATATATATGTACATATTTCTTTATTTAAAAACTTTTATTTTGTACTCCACATAAATAGATGTCACCAGCCTCTCTTTGTTTATTTTCTTTATTACCTGCCTATCTATCTATCTATCTATCTATCTATCTATCTATCTATCTATCTATCTATCTATCTATCTATCTATCTATCTATCTATCTACCTACCTACCTACCTACCTACCTACCTCCCACTCTCTCTCTTCATATATATATATATATATATATACACATATATGTATCTATGTGTGTATGTTTATCTATGTTTGTTTGTTCCCCACCACCGCTTGACAACTGGCGTTAGTGTGTTTACGTCCCCGTAACCTAGCGTTTCGTAAAAAGCGACCGATAGGATAAGAATTTAAAAAATAAGCCATGGAATCGATTTGTTCTATTAAAATCTTTCTTGGGGTATCCCAGCATGACCGCTGTCAAATGGCTGAAACAGGTAAAAGATAAAAGATACATACATACATACATACATATATATATATACATATATATATATATACATATATATATATATATATACATATATATATATATATACATATATATATATATATACATATATATATATATATA
>NC_068994.1:8120441-8124569 GCF_001194135.2 Octopus bimaculoides
TATAAGCATATAAATACATACATGCATATATATATATATCTTTATTTTTATATTTTTGAGGTTGTAGGGGTCCTAAGAATACATTCTTTAAGTTTCATGCTACTACATGAAACTGATGTCTATAACTTTGATATGGTGATTAATTCTTGTACCTTTTTGATTGATCATGTTAAATTATTGATCAATGACCTATCTCTGAATAGCGTAGTAATGCGTGGATCAATCGCGGGTTGCACGAATGCCCCTTCGAAATTACGAAATATTGGAATCATCTATTACTATGTATGTAGTTGTATTTTTCATGGAATCCTTGTATAATAGAAACTAGAAAATAACTTTTGTTTCGCTGAGATTGTCTTTCAGTAATCAAAGAACCGAATTTAGTATCAATATATTTTAATCAGGGAATCTTTCAAATCAATTCGGAAAATACAAAAGAGTCTTTCTAACATAAAATAGTATGAATGTTATAATACATTGAACGGGAGTAAATCGAATTTAAAGAAAAAAGAAAATGATTTAATTTTAATGCACGTAATAGAAGAATCCTTCCACAACTTGGTGCTGTTCTTTGCTTAAAACTCTTTGAATAACGGGACTCAGACTTGTTGTTGCCATTAACAAGATATCTAGATGAGCATCAGTAAATTTTGTTCACAAACGGTTTTTTGGAGTTCTTAATTTTCGAAAATAATTGTTCACACAGATAAGTACTGCCAAACAATGAAATTCCGATCACAATATGACGTCAACCTACAACTCAATTTAATAATATTTGAATGCAGTGACTGTTGTTGGTACTCCGTCGCTTACGACGTCGAGGGTTCCAGTTGATCCGATCAACGGAACAGCATGCTCGTGAAATTAACGTGCAAGTGGCTGAGCATTCCACAGACACGTGTACCCTTAACGTAGTTCTCGGGGATATTCAGCGTGACACAGTGTGACAAGGTTGGCCCCTTTGAAATACAAGTACAACAGAAACAGGAAGAAAGAGTGAGAGAAAGTTGTGGTGAAAGAGTACAGCAGGGTTCGCCACCATCCCCTGCCGGAGCCTCGTGGAGCTTTAGGTGTTTTCGCTCAATAAACACTCACAACGCCCGGTCTAGGAATCGAAACCGCGATCCTATGACCACGAGTCCGCTGCCCTGACCACTGGGCCATTGCGCCTCCACTGCAGTGACTACTTTCACATTAAATAAGGAAGCAAACAGCTTCAGTTGACTTGTATACAAGCGACTAAACAATAAAACTTGTTGAAAATTATTTTGGTTATCCTTGTATCATATTCGCAATAATACCTGGAGTCACACGCTTTACTTCTTTGAACTGTGGGCAAACCTTCGTAATTCTCATTTTATAGGTGGTCCTTCTTCAGTCACCATTTTATACCTGGGATTGAGCATGGGATTGCACCTAGAAAGTTCCCATCCGATGCACAAGTCCGGGCAATGTTGTTAATGGAAGACCAGCAGTTGCCCATACATTCCGACCTCCCCTCTCCACGCCACCGATGTTATCCAAGGGAAAGGCAAAGGAGCTGATGCATCTTGGCACCAGTAACGTCGCAATTCATTTCTACAACTGAGTGAACTGGAGCAACGTGAAATAAAGTGTCTTGCACAAGAACACAACACAGCCCGGTCCAGGAATCGAACTCACTTCGTCAGCCTGAAGTGTTAATGATTCTGCCAGCTCGCCGCCTTCGTTTCAAGAAATATTGCCACTTCTTCATGCAATCCATGTACTCTTCCTAGTATCGATACTTGGATGTTTATCCAATGTACATTGCAGACTTAAGCTAGGTCGGGATGCTCTGCTTTCGTATTCAACAAAATCTACATACATTGACGGTGATTCAATCCAGGAAAAAAGGATTGGATTCGTTGTCTACACAATGATGTTCATTACGTTCTTTATGTTTAAAAACTTGGTATATAAAACCTTTTGCTGTCCTGTAGTTGAACAATTTCTATGCGAGTTCAAGGCTTACCATTAGTTGCAGCAATGTAACGATTCCAATTTTTTTTCCATGCCCTACCATTACTGGTGCACAACAATTGCGATGCCAATTTGTTCCAACATATCATATTTTATTTTATTCTGACATAATTTCAACAAGACCCCCAAAATGTCTACTCAAGACACCGTGTCTTTTGTGGGCATTAATTGAATAAACTCTTCAAAAAGTTTGAAAATTCAAGGTCATTCTTCGTGCAAACATTGCAACTTGAAAGTCTGTTCTCCCATCAAGCACAATCAGAAGAAAAAAAATTTGCAATTCGTTGCAAAAATTCTTTGGAATAGTTTTAACATCTGCTGACGTTGCGTCAATTCACTCTGATCGTTTGTGCAGACACAATGATAGATGCAAATGAAGATTTCTTTATCGGAGCAACAATATTCACTGCTGCCAATAAACATTTTTTTAACTCACGCAACAACTAGAAAGGGTTTCATCTTTTATCTAATACGTTTTAAGACTTTGTAGCAGATACAAGTATAGCTTTTACTGAAAAAATATGTTCCTAGTTTCCCGATAACATCCTTAAATCGTTCAGTTTCATTTTCCTCAGCTGGTATCTTTTATTATATTTCAATTTTGTTTCAGTCATTGGGCTCCGAGCTTGGTGGGGCACCGTCTTGGCGGGTTTAAAGTAACAAATCGAACCTAGTACATCACATCGGCCTTTTCTGTAAAAGGGTTTTAGGGTTAGGGTTAGGGAATTCCGTCCCTAACCGTAACCCTAACCCTAAAAACACTTTTACGGGAAAGGAGATGTGATGTTAAAAAAAACACATGATTTAAGTGACAGCTTTGGAACTGGTAACGTAAGATCGCCGAGTCTTCTATTCATTCCATCGTCTCTTTCGCGAAACTGATTCTGTGTATAGACGTGGGGCGTGAAAGTATATCATTGATGTAATTTGTCTGAGCTTATGCCATAATTGGTGAACAAGAGCATCATTGGATATAGGTTTCGAACGGAGTAATCAGTGGATCGTTTTCATTTCTGGAAGCGTGAGTGACAGAACAGAACAGAAGATAGATCCGTAAATAAATGCAAGGGACTTCATTAGCTTGAAGAATTTCGTTCAAAAAGCACAATTTCTTTATATTTATTTATAAATTTTTGCTATGTCGAAACATACTTCTGCAAAGAGCCATTTTCCAAATGGCTCTCAGGGAACTGATTTAATGTCATAACCAAATACCCGATCACTTAGCAGAACTGCTAAGTGACAGGGGCGTAAACAAACTATCGCAGGTTGCCAAGCGGTGGTGGGGACAAACACGGAAACAAAGACACACACTTCGGAATCAGTCAATGTTTTCTACGTGTTGTCTATAAGACTGACAGGATGAGTTAAGTTCTTTAACCCTTGGCGACGGAGTAATGGGTCACTGATGAAGATTAATCAAATCTGAAATCAGCGCGGATATGACGCCAACTCGCTTGCCGTAGGGAGCTTGTTTCCTTTGTCAGTCATTAGAAAAGTGCTCTCATGTGGCTAAGAGTTGTTTTAGCTCTTATTTCTAGCAATGCTGGTGCTCACTAGTACCGTCCGTCACTTTAGCGACGAACATACTTATATATAATGGCCAAGCATATAATGATATTCTTACCATTTGGGATCCATGTAAACCCCAAGGTACGATTTTGTATCAATTTGTATCTATAGAATATTCTCTCGATGAGAAGAATGGAACTGTTATATTGTTTATATCCGATATTTTACGATACAGTATATAATATGCTATAATAGGTTCCTAAATTCGAAACTGCAATAGAGGCTTAACCTTTTATTTTTAAATTGTGGATTTTAGGTGTCATGTTGCTCGCAGACAGGGGAGGAGATAAAATATGAGTGAAAATAGTGGCTTTATAGTGGGTTTTTGACTGCTATTTCTAAACATGTAAAGGTTTTTGCAACCGTCTCCGTTATAATTGTGATTTATTCATAATTATAAACATTCTTCCTTTATGTAATTTATTATTACATGTTTGGCCATTGACATATTCATAAATAATTATTAATTGTTTATGATATATCCTTCGTAATGTGTTTTTACGTTGCTTTTTAATATGAATATATATATATATATATATGTATATATATATATAT
>NC_068994.1:8126103-8127605 GCF_001194135.2 Octopus bimaculoides
ATATATATATATATATACATATGCATGTACATATACGTGTGTGTGTGTATTTGTAGAATAGAAAGATGGCGAGAATGAGCGATAGATAGAGAGATTACTGAGATACAAAGATAGTATTTTGACTCATCCTCGTGTTATTTGTGACTTTTTTTTAATGTTTCGGTATACTACAGACTTGGCTCATTTTTTTTCTGTCGGCTTCTTAGTTTAAAAAAAAAATTTTCTAGTCATTTTGGTGTGTTGTGTCTGTGTATCTATATATGAACATATATATATATATATATATATATATATATTCGTGTGTATGTGTCTGTGTGTGCATACGCATACATACATACATATATATATATATATATATATATATATATATATATATATATATATATATATATATATGCATACATGTATACATATATATATATATATATATGCATATATATATGTGTGTGTGTGTGTATATATATACACACTTACACAGACAATACACACATGCTTTAGAAAGCTCTGTCACATCATTTATTCTCTCTCCCTCACACACACACTCACACACACACACGCGCTCGCGTGCGCAAATACTGAAATTTCAAAAATCTGTTCACTGAATTTCACGTTCAGTTTAAGGATTTCCGGATGCTATTAAACACGTGACCCTAACTTTATAGAGTAAACCTGATTGTATTAGAAAATTAGTTTGTTTTACCTATTTTTTACATGAGGAGATTTTAAAGAGTTCGGTATTGTATTTTTTGTAAAACCCCAAATTCGAAGAGCTTTGTTATAATAATGATAATAATAATAATAATAATAAACCCTTCCACTACAGACACAAGGCTTGACATTTTGAGGGAGGGGATAAGTCGATTACATAGTCCCCGATACCTGACTGGTACTTATTTTATCGACCCCGAAAGGATGAAAGGCAAAATCGATCTCAGCAGAGTTTGAACCCAGAACGGAGCGACGGACGAATTACCGCAAAGCATTTCATCCGACGTACTGACGGTTTTACCAGCCCGCCACCTGAAGTCTAATTATAATAAGGGTTTCAAATTTTGGTACAGTGGTAGCCATTTATGAGGGAATGAGGGGGGGGGGAGTCACTTACGTCAACTTCAGTATTTGATTGATACTTATGTTATGTATGTATGTATGCATGTATGTATGTGTGTGTGTCCTTATTCAGTTTATTTCAAGATTTCTTGCCAATAAAGAGCCGGTTTCTGGCTCTATAACCTTTCTCATTGAGAAATGCCGAAGACAGTTAAATCTGGATAGATTTAAAGCTTTAGCTTTTGCTAAAAAACAGACATACATATACATCACATTATATACATGCATACATACATACACACATACACACATATAATACATACACACACATGCACGCACATGCATGAGTACATAAATACATATATGCATACATATATACATACATATATATATATATATATATATATATATACATATATATATATATATATATATATATATATATATATATA